>NC_049206.1:4989059-5006898 GCF_013347855.1 Anguilla anguilla
AAATTGCAAGATACACTTCAACACAGCAGCACAGCCATTACAACACAATAGCACAGCCATTCCTTCACTACAGCACAGCCATTCCAGCACAACAGCACAGTCATTCCTACGCTACAGCACAGCCATTACAACACAACAGCACAGCCATTCCAGCACAACAGCGCAGCCATTACAACACAATAGCACAGCCATTCCAGCACAATAGCACAGTCATTCCTACACAACAGCACAGTCATTCCTACACAACAGCACAGCCATTACAACACAACAGCACAGCCATTCCAGCACAACAGCACAGCCATTACAACACACCAGCACAGTCATTCCTACACTACAGCACAGCCATTCAAAAATTTGATTTGTGTTTAATCAGGTCCCCCTTTGTCTAAAGATATGAAACCATTCATTGTGACAAAAATGCAATAATAGAGCAAAGCAGGAAGGGGTAAATACTTGTTCAGGGCACGGCTGGTGTATTTTACCTGGTGGGTGAGCACTAGGCACTGTTGTGTTGAAATGCATCGCACAGTTTGGCCTATTTAAACACTAATAAACTGCTTTGCGTTTGAGGAGAGCGAGGTGGGGTAACTCCACTCGCATTTCTAAATGCATTCTCCAGGGGAGAGACAAAGAAGAATTGCGTCGCGAGGATTACATTCCGAGGTCGACGCAGCGCGTCTTTCCTGGGACGCTCGCGGGCGGATGCGGAGGGCTCCCCGACCGCGAGGTGAAGCGAGGTAGAGCGCCGGCAGCTCCTTCATCACGGGCGTGTCACGCTCAGTCTGTGACTCGAGCAAGTGACCAGACGCTGATATTTACCGCCCGCAGGGAGGTGTCTGAACTGAATGTACAGCCACTCACGGCTGCGGAATATGCGGAAAATATACACCTAAAATGTACACATCTAAAATATATGCAGATAATAAAAATACATACGCTGCCAAGACATTGCAACACTTAACACTATAGAGGCAAATATACATATTACTGCCATATTTTGATACTACAACTTGTTTATATTAAGCACAATCGCATACAATGTATTTATCATAATATTTTTTAAATATAATGATAAATGCAGCTCTACTCGACATTGGGTTGCAGAACATGGAATAGTGAAACAGCATTTAAGTCCATTTGAAGCTATATTTCACGTAAATGCCCGACGCAACAGAGCTGGTTCAAATGCATATTTAATATGATCGCCGTTCGTATTTTTCTATTTATCAAACGGGGAGAAAGCAGAGGGGTGGGATGGTCAACGGAAGGGATGGCAGGAAATTAGGGTGTCTTGTTGGGGATGAAAACGCGCCCGTGCAGGGGAATTCGGCAAAAGAACTGAGACGCTACGCACTGGGCCACATGTATCACCCTAGATAAAGACCATTTTGAACAAGACGTATTATCAGCTCCAACGAACCATCGTGTGGGGGAAAAAAATGCATTTTGACCGTGAGAATGCATTCAGACACCTGCCGGTGTCTGAAGCGTTAAAGATAAATAAATTTATAATGCAAGTGAGCACTAGGACGGTTTGTACGGCACCGACGACGACGAGACAAAAACGCTCCACTCTTATTAATTAGCGCCGGCACTTTTCATTTTTTTTACGCGATTAAATCGAGAATAATTTAGCGACCTCGGTTTGAGTGCAGATACCTCGTGTGAACTATTCTTGGTTATCCAGTTATGTCACACCGGCCACCCGCTGTGTCCCGCTAGCCTTGTGGAAGAGCTCCGCTGAGCTTTTCTGATGACGGGCATCGATAACCGTCTCCATGGTGCTCCGTTAGCACCCGTCCTTTGTTTCGGCCGTACTGACGTGTCCGCGCCGCGGTGACGCAGCGGGTCGGGCCCACGCGCTCCGGCAGGTGTCCATTGATACGAGCGCGGGATGAATTGCGATTGGTATTAAAGGGCAGCGGGAGGAGAATGGATTCTGACTGCCTCTAAATGCCAGGCCCGAGGGCGCGGCCCTGGCGGGGCGTACTGACGTCCACCGGGGAGGCGATTGTGTTCAGCGCAAGTCTGCTGGAGGGAAGGTGTGTGTGTGTGTGAGAGAGAGCGATAGTGTGTGTGTGTGTGTGTGAGAGAGAGAGAGTGTGTGAGAGAGTGTGTGTGAGAGAAAGTGTGTGTGCATGTGTGCAAGAGAGAGATTATGTGTTTGAGTGAGTGCGTGTGTGAGAGGGAGAGAGTGTGTGGTTGTGAGAAAGAGAATATGTGCATGAGAGTGTGTGTGTGTGTATGTGAGAGAAAGAGAGAGAGAGTATGTGTGCATGAAAGAGTGTGTGTGTGTATAAGTGTGAGAGAGCATGTGTGTGTGTGTGTGTGTGTGTATAAGTGTGAGAGAGTGTGTATGTGTGTGAGTGTGTATGTGGTGTATAAGTGTGAGAGAGAGAGTGTGTGTGTGTGTGTGTGTGTATAAGTGTGAGAGAGAGTGTATGTGTGTGAGTGTGTATGTGGTGTGTGTGTTTGTGAGCATGTGTGCGTGCGCATGTTTGTGTGTTAATGTGTAGGCGTGTGTTTGTGCTTTCAGGGGGTGTGCGTATGGTATTATTTCTGGAAACGTTTCTCTCTCTCACAAAATTAAATCAGCTTTATGGGCCAGCTTGACAAGCGCAGGCTGTTGTATCGTCAAAGCCGGCAAAAAGGGAAGGATTAATTAGAGACAATGATAATAATAATATTTTGCAGGAAGGGGTTTGTCAGCTAAAACAAAACAACAACAAAGACTGATCAGCCCAAGGACGAAACTCTGTGTCCGAGTCTTGTGGACACCTGGGTCATGGTTGCCTAGCAGCACAGCTGAGGCAGAAACCGTGGCAACGGAGGCCAGCCTGTGATTGGCTGGGTTGGAATAGGTGCTCCGCCCAATCGGAAAACATCAGAAGGTTGTGTGTTCAGGCCCAAGTGGAGTCAAACCAAAGGCTCACGCCACAGGGTGGGCATCCCAAGCCCCAAATCTGTCAAGGGTTCAAAAGTGGGTGGCGACAAAAGGCTGTTCCTTCTCCCTCTCCGTTGCCAACGGTTTCCCATGATTGGCGGGCCCCTTGGCATGCCCCTCTAATGGCCTTGCTGCAGTGGTTAGTGGACAGGGTGTGTCCATGCCCGTGTACACCTAGAGAACCCATCGCCATGACGACAACACCATCCATCACCCTTCGCAACGAAAAAGCACGCCTCTTCCTCAGCCCGTAGGCACGGAAACAGGCCACAAGGAGAGGGGGCGAGACCCCCCAAAAAACGAACGAGCCCCCCCTCCCCCCCCCGCCGGGCCCCTTTAACGTTAAACGGGGCCTGCCGTTTAAATAGCAGTTACCCCCGGTGCTGAAGCAGCCGAATAAAAAACAAAAAAAAACACAAAAAGGACAACGTCCGCGTCAAAAAGTTGGCGGTTTAATTATTCATCGAGGGAGGCGGCTGAAACAGCGCTGATTATTAAGAGATTCCCCGGCGGGTTTCGGGACCGCCTCCGTCCAGGCGCATTCCTTCGCAGCCCGCCAACAAGCTCTCAGAAGGCTCTCCCGAAAGGAGGCGTTGTATTTATAGCGCGACCGCACTTCTGAAGACTGCAAAAACTCGCCCCCACTTGTGAGAAAGAAGAAAAAAAAAAAAAACGAATAAATAAATCAAACCCACAGGCTCGGTATTATGGAGTTTCGACTCCAAGTGAACTCCAAACAGTATTCATTCATTCATTTAAACAGCTTCATGTAAACTCCTATAAACTCTGGTCGAACTAACACAACATCTCTGCGATCTGCTGAACATGCCAGCTACAAATATCATCCAAAGTAACCTCTCACTACACAGCACCCGACCCCACACTGGCAGCCCAAATCCTGCCCCGCCTGCTTTTTTTCTTTTTTTTGTTGTTGTGCTAATTTTATTCCCCGTGTACACACGTTATTAGTTTAAGCCAAGCCCCCCCCCCCCCCCCCCCCCCCCCGCCCCCAGTTAATGTCATCTGATCACAAAAAAAGGTGATGCCTAAATGTGTAACATGACGGTAGAAATAATAATAATTTGTAATCTCAAACTGAAGCACAGCAAGGTCCTTCTTTGGGAAGCCATTTTAGACTTCGGACTGGAAGACTGAGATAAGTAAGAAAGATGAATGTGGAAAAAAACACAGTGGCGATGACATCATCGCTCCGCCTTTCTTTTTCTCTTCTTCTCTTGCCTCCAACCTGAGAGCAGATTTTTCTCTTTTTTTTATGAATGGAGCAGGGTAGTGACGTGCAAGCTGCAGCAGAGGCAGGGCCATCTCTATTTATAGTGTTGAAGACGCACACATAAACACACACAGACACACACACAGATACACACACACACACACACACACACACACACATGCACACACACACATATGCGCATACACACGCAAGCGCGCACACACACACGCACGCACACACACACACATGCACGCACACACACACACACACACACACACACACTTCTGACGTCAAACCCCTTCTTCCAGGCGCCTCTTTATCTCCTCAGGGCCTTGTCATCTATGCGAGGTTCGGATCGAAGCGGCTGGGGAGGTTTACCAGGACTTACCGGCCTCACAATCCACCAGCGGAGCCCAAGACAAACAACAGCAACAACAACCAGAGGATGCGCCTCCTTATTACTGAGTCCGAGAAAACACACAGAGGGGGCCTACAGTAAAACACTCAGCGCTAAATCAACGGAGACAGAGCGCATTTTACGCAGAGAACATTCGATCCCTCCCCGTTCTCACACAGATCCCGTCAGGGTTAAACGCATACGCGGCGCGTTGTCGCGGCTTGCAGAAGCAGCCGCACCGAAAGAGAGGGAAAGCGTGTCGTTCCAGCGGCCTTGCATCAAAAAAACACTTTTTGAACAAACGCAGATCTAACGGTAGCGTTTAGTGGGCGTTCTCCTGAAAGCAGAAATGCTGAATTTCTGAGTCAGAGTCTGAAACTTACACAGTGATTTGGGAAGCGAATTATTACGGCATCTGTCAGGTCACTACTTCAAGTACTTACTTCAAGGGCAATAGTGAAGTGGTTAGATGGATATAGGGTACTACTAAAATGCTTAGGGCATTGGTGAAAATGTATTACTATAAGCAGGAGTGTGTTGAATATGAAGTGGTAGGGCACTGGTAAATTCATATGGCAGGGATCATCGACTCTGGCCCTCGAATCCAAATCCAGCCCTGGTTTTCTTTTCTCCCGGGTAATTAGCGCTACTGATTGGCCAGACTGTCTTCACACCTGACTCCCAGACAAAAGGGAGGGTGGAAAACCAGCAGTTCCCGGCCCTCGAGGACCGCGAGTTGCTGATCCCTGTCATGTGGACTGATATGGCCAAATGGGTACGACACTGGTAAAGCTATACGCACTGAAATGGTTAAATTGGTATGGCACGGCTGAAGTGCCTAGCGCCCTGGTGAAAAGATTCAAACTAAGCTGAAGGGGAAAGATGGTGGAAGGCACCGCTGTGGAGAACTGTAGCAGTGAGATGTTGAAGTGGTTAGGGCACTGATGGCAAAGTGCAAAGCTGCTGACAATAGTAACAATCCTAAGATTAAGTTCAAGATTAAATGCATTCCACTGTATTATTATTATTATTATTATTACTATTATTATTATGTATATAATAATTAAAACAACAACAACTAATAATAATGATATACATTATCTTATATCTATAAGCTATTAAAAGCACAAAGTAACCCTTTCCTGTCAGTCAGGAGATGAATACTGAAGGTTGTCTGTGTCTGGCGCAAAACAGAAATTAATAAAAGCAATTCAACCGCAAAATTCGACCGTGGGCGAGATGTATTACTTTTCCAATTTCCTGCGACAGAATGCTGATTGAAATCAATAGACCAGCGGATGTGTCCGCGCTCGACTTCTGCACGCGCACGCCCCAGGTGCGGGTCTCCCGCCCTCCTCGCTCCCGACAACAATCTGACGGGAGTCCTGATTAATGCCTGGGGAGAGCGCGAGAGGCAGAGCGTCACCCACGCACGACTTCCCGTGTCAGTGACATCCTGCTCCACCGCAGCGGAGACGGGCTGCGAGATAGCCTATCTGCCGCAGCGAATCAGTCCCTCGGCGTTCGCGTTTGAGCGGGTGAGTCATCAGTGCCGGATTTAACTCTCTCGGGCACAGGGAGATGCCTTCCAAAAACACCTGCTGGTGACTTATCCGTTGTACGGTCCCACACTATGGCAGTCGACTACAGTTCACGGCCTCTAATTTTAGGGGGCTTCTGACACCTTACGGATAACACATTTCGCCAGGACAATTACACTTTATCATTAATTATCGCCTGGCATGCGCACATTCGCTTATCTCAAGCCGATATCAATCAATTAATCAATCGTAGACACCAGCGAAGCAGACTGGCGTCTGCTCCCTGACGTCTGGGGGGGGAAATTTTTCAGAAAAGGGCAACCATTACTCTTCCAGTTAGACTCAAGAATGGTGGCGCTCATTTTGCTTCACTCTGGTTAACTATCGAGATAGAAGTGAGCTGATCTATAAGCCCCAGCCAACGTATGCATGACCGCCGCCCACTTGACGTACCACAGGAAACGAACGAAGTGTAACGAACATGGGGAATGCACCGAATTAACGAACGCATCACTGCCCGTGATTCACCCGTGCAGATATTCTTCCTGTCCGTAATATGAATGCAGAAAGGAAGACGATGAAGATCAATTTACCGGAAGGTTTTTCATGCTCTGGTAATTTTATTTAAATTAAAAAATCGTTTTTTTTTATGGCTGACTCACACACACAAAAAACAACCATATTTTCTAACTTCTCAAAGATAACCATGCATCCCGTTTCTTAAAAATGATTTAAATAAATAATACGCCTATTTTTGAAATCTCAAAATACTACGTTGTTGATCATTAGATATTTATGAATATCAACAAAGCTTGACGTGCACATACCAAAACTTATTGAACAAAAACATCAATCGGCCCCGCCCCACCGCCGACACAATGTATGAAAACAGTGACTATATGGCAGTATGGATTTTCACCACGTACATATTCCTATAGACACAGAATTGCGTACACAACAGTGACGCAGGAGTCATGTGGCATCTCATATAATGGGGGGAGCTGTCCCTGGTGCTGAAACGCCACAAACCCTTGTTCGAGCTGGAAGCAGAAGAGAGATGCTATACAAACTCACGATTCTCGTCTGAGCTGCTTGCAAGGGTAAGATTATTATTCTTTTAACATCGTCCTGTCGTCTTCGTCGACACTTCATTTATGTGATCTATAAAAATACAGGCTCATATTTGAGAATAACGTAAGTAAACCGCCGCGTTTTGACTGGATTTTTTTGGCTACTTGTTCTTGCAATATTTGATTACCAACCTGATGCACGCTCTTCCCTGCATCCCAGTCACACTCCAGAGAGTGGCGCGTAATTTTATGTATTTCTTTAGTCTCGCTGAAATTATGCTGTATCTGTAACATGAGCAGGAAAAGGAAAAGCTAAAAATTAATAACGACATCGTAGCCTATCCATTTATAAAGCGATTGAACAGATAAGGCAACTATGACACTGCGCCGTTTTGAGTGCAAAATAATTGCCTGCTTGAAAAGTGACAGTTTGTGCATTTTTGTTATTTTTAATTTTATGTCCCCTTTAAGGGCTTGTGAATCGTGATCTGCTTAGGGTGAAGTGTTGCAACGGCAGTGTTACCTTGACAACGAGCGGTGTGACTCATTCGGTGCATCGCTTAATTAAAGGCTAATGGTGATAGAGGTACAAGGTACTGCATAAACGAGCTTACTTAGCCGCTCGTTTATTTTCTATTTTGGTAAGTGCTCGAGGCATTAATGGGTTACAAAAGAGCGTAAAATCCAAGCTTGGGTACGTCCTAAATAGACCTGAGATTTATTTTATCGGGTGGAGGTCTCCCCTTCGGTATTAAGCTGCCGTTAAGATTACGATCCCCCTCACAAATGCTACACCGTTGTTGTTAAAATCCGTTGCTTTGTTATCGTTAAAAAATTAAAACGCACGATTATTTATGAATGCTTTCTTTGGTAATGTCTACAAAAGCCGACCAAATATATTTCTGTTGATGGAATAGCCTGGGTAGCGGGTCCATCGCTAGGCTTGTCGCTTTATCACAAGCCGTTCACGTCGCTGTTGTCACTTGCAGGTGATACGATGCTGTCACTTCATCAGCTCTCCTTGGCGGGAGCGGCGCTCCTGTTCGCCACGGTCCTGCACGCGCGGGGCGCGCTGAGCGCTACGTTGCGGCAGCACAGGCTGCGGAGCGGCGAGGCGGAGGGCAGAGCGCTGAGCCCCATATTCACGCCGAACTACGACATGGTCAAGGCGCTGGAGTACATCGAGAGCCTCCGGCAGCAGACGGGGAGGGAGGAGGAGCTGGCGCGGGACTACGACGACGCGGACAGGCCCCCCCCCTACCTGTCGCGGCTGGCACAGCTGCAGAGCCAGAGCCAGAGCCAGAGCCAGAGCCCGGAGCGCGGGGACACGGCGGCGGCGGCGGCGGCGGACTGGCAAGACCACAAGACCCAGCAGTGGCTGAAAGCGCTGCTGAGGAACCTCCAGAAGCAGACGGGCGGCGGCGAGCCCGCGGAGGCGCCCGCGGCGTCCAGCGCGCGCCACGCCCAGAGGGGCCGGCAGCACGGCGAGCAGGAGGACGGCGGCCGCCCGGCGGCCAGCGAGATCGTGGACTACGGCGGCAACCCCAAGCCGCACAAGAAGTACCCGCTGATGTTCGAGGAGGACGAGGCGTCCCAGGAGAGCCCGTACAAGCGCGCCAACGAGCGGGCGGAGGAGCAGTACACCCCGCAGGGCCTGGCCACGCTGCAGTCCGTCTTCCAGGAGCTGGGGAAGCTGTCCGCCGCCAAGAACCAGAAGCGCCAGAACCCGGACGAGGAGCAGAGGCTCTACAGAGGGGGGGGGGGGGGGACGACGACGACGACGACGACGACCTGTACCGGCTGCGAAGCTTAGCCTACGAGGACGTGGCGGGCGGCGAGGACTGGAGCCCCATGGAGGAGAACGTGGAGACGGAGGAGGTGGTGAAAGACAGCCAGGAGATGTTCAACAGGGGCCTGGACGACGACGACGACGGCGACGACGACCTCAAGCGGTCCGCCCCGCCGATGTACGGCGACAAAGACGACCAGGACGACATCAACAGGCTCGTGGACTACTACCTGCTGAAGATCCTGGAGAAGACGGAGCGGACGGAGGAGAAGAGGGACAGGGGCCAGGAGAGGAGGGCCGAGAAAAGACCGCAGAGACCGTCCTACGGCGTCGACCCCGCGGCCTTTTACCAGCTCATGGAGATCTCGCGAAAGCTGCAGATCCCCCCCGAGGACCTCGTAGAGATGGTGAGGAACGGCGAGATAAAAAAACTGGACCAAACGCCGGATGTCCGAGAGGCGGAGCCCGAGACGGAAGACGACCTGGACCTGGACGAGGGGGCCGTCTTTTACGGCAAAGACGACGGCCCCGCTTCCAAATTCCACGGCAGGCGGGTGCCGGACGGGCTGGCGAACGACGTTCCCGACGTTCCCGACGACCTCGACGCGGAGGACATCCTGAACATCCTCGGGCTCGAGAGCTCGAGCGACCGGAACGCCAAGTACTTCCTGAGGCAGAGCCCGCCGAAGGGCGCGCCCTCGAGGTATCCCTCCGCCGCGAGCGGCGGCAGGCGCGGGGACTACTTCCCGTCCAAGCCGCGGGCCTCCGACAAAAGGGCGGACGACTACGACGGCGCCGTCGACGAGGACGAGCTGGCGACCTTTCTCGCGGCCAAGATGCTGGCCCAGTACCCGGAGGTGGCGAGCAAGGCGGAGCAGAGGCGCGCGCCCCCGCTGGCGTACGGAATACCGGAGCAGGCGATCAAGGACTACATCGACCGGATGGACGGCGAAAAGACCTCTGCGGTTAAAAGGCAGGCAGAGACGGACGAGGAGGTCGCCGCCGGCGACTCGACGCAGACGCAGCAGCTGGACGCCGTCGCCCTGCCGGACACCGCGACGCTCGAGAAGCCGGAGGCGGAGAGGAAGGAAGAGAAGGAACTTAACGGAAAAACACTCGGAGGAATGTAGGATATGGGGGGGGGGGGGGGGATGGGAGGGGGGGGGGGGGGGGGGGGGGGGGACACATCGCGTGTATGATTTAAATATGAAGAAAAACATAGTCTAATTTTTTGAAGAAAAAGTGCTTTAATCTGTTCGTGTAATTTGTATATAAGAACAGTCAAATCAGTGTAGTAAGGAGAAAATACTCTATATTTCTCGTGGTTTATGGAATTGTGGTATATCATGTTTTTAATCGTTATAATTGGCTTCGGGGGAAAAAAAACAACCCCCTCAATTAAGAATAGGACAGGTTGTCACCTGCCACAAACCTTAACGCACAGAGATAGGTCAGTGTTTAATACTTACGTTCCAGTCGTGTTTTTATTAAAGTCATATTTCCTACGTGTTCCATGACGTGTAAAGTATCTCACAATAAAGCATTTACTGGTATTATTTTTCTTCTGATTGTGTAGTGTTGTCTTATTTGAAATGGGGCGGGGGGGGGGGGGGGGGGGGGGGGGGGCGGGGGGGGGGGGGGGGGGGCGGGGGGGGGGGAGTCACGGCAACGAATCGCCGTAGGTACTGGACATTTAAAACGGAAGTTTGAAATTCAATCTCTGATATATCGCCCGCTACAGACTGAAATTCTAACTGCTCTATAAGGATTTTCCAATTCATGAACTTAATTTCAACTCATTCATAAAACCCGATAACACTATCACACAACGTAGCCGCATGCAGGATCTGATGTAACTTGACCTGCACCGACACGTTTAGAGATCGATTTATGAAAGACTGTATGACATACGTCTTATATTTGGGCAAAATCGAAGCTGTAACAAACTCGGTATTGTCACACACTGACCACGGTTTCAGAAAGGATTTCAAGGTAGAATATGTCAAATCAGGACACAATGAAAGAATCAAAATGCACGGATACAAAAAAAAAAACTAGCAAAATGCTTTATTGAAAAATTGAGGTTGATTAAAAAAATTCACAAACCGACAGTTGGAAAGTACACACGTCATGACTCGGATATCAATGGTGATAATGATATCGACAACAACTATAATAATCAATATTACCTGTAACCACTTGTATGGTTACCCGCAGCACTTGCCAGGCGCGTACTTGGGCAGAGAGGCCGACAGAAATTAATTTTCCGGTGATTAAACCGGACGAGAACGAACAAATATTTACAGAAAACATACTAATACATTTCTGAAAGACTGGGCCCACTGTCCTGAACCTGATTGTCATCTTAAACCCATTAGGAGCAGCTGACGGTTTTTGAAAGGGAAAAAAAACGATTAAAGACTACAAGATCGACCTTAAAAATTACATTTAACAAATTAAAACGACCCTTGGGTTAGCTGAGTGGGTCCTCTCGTGTGAACCGGATCTGACCTTTGACCTTTAAGGTCTGAGATGACAGCAGCAGTCGGCAGACTTTCTAAAAAAATCGGTTAACACAAAACGTCCTGTGAGAGGGATCGAAACCGACTCACGGCGATTGTGACGAAGCCTGATAACTTTAAAAAAAAAAAAAAAAAAATCTGAATCAGCCTTTACGTGTATTAAAAAAAAAAAAAAAAAAAAAAACTGAAGCCAAAATAACAACATTCGCGGTAACAACATTCTGTTATCTACAACAAGACACCAGGATTTCGCTTTCATATGTCTCTTTTCCTTAAGATGCGAGGCGCTCCATTTTGGGTCGATTTCCCCGCTTCAGTCCAGTGGCCCTTCGGTGGTGACGCGCTGCTCCTCCCTCTCCCCACTCAAAAGGCCGGCTTGCTCATGTACTCCTCCATTGTCTGGCAGTGAGAAAATTGAAACGAGGGGAAAATGAGGGAAGGTTTCAGAACCTGTAGTGCTGGCATAACGCCCCCATGTTGTCTGCATGCGCAGTGCAAGGCATACAGGGAAGACTGAGACAAGCGCAATAAATACAGATTTCCCGATTGACGATACAGGAAACGTCAAGCTGCAAGTCCCACAGTCAAACGAGGTGTCTGCACGTGAACTGACGCTTCCGCTTGCCCCATTCTCACTGGGGGGGGTCTTCAGAAGACGTCGGGGTTCGCTTGCCAGGCGCGGCGTCAGGTCAGTCGACCAATCGCAGCACAGAGTTGCGCCGAAGTTGCCGCCGCCCTAACGGAAGCCCCTCCCCCTCTTATCGCTGAGAGAGAGAGGTGCACTCACTCAAGTCACCTTCCTGCGGCGGCCACTTTACGCACGCGTAGCCTCGCCCGAAGCAAAGCTACAGACGAGGAAAACGCGCCGCGGTAAAAACGCGTGATCACGGGAGCCGTTGGTCGCGGCCGTAGAGCAGAGCCGACGCAGTAGACCAGAGAAACGCGGAGGGCCTTTCCAGGCAGACAGCTGGACACCCGAAGCCTTTGCCAATAGACTAGCTCTTCTCAGCCACAGTGTGACATTTTTTTTTCCCCCCACTGAAAAATAAATTCTCTCTGCTGTTAATGAACAAACTACATCTCTGTTGTCGTTCTTGTGGGGGGGAATGGGAATGTGAATGGGTCTTGTGTAATTTCCACTCTTTTAAAGCTACTCTAAACCCAGACTGGGAGGAGAGAAGTGCTGTCCTGTCAGTGATCAAAGCCTCACAGTTTCCCGAAACCCTCCCTCACCTGGTGCTGCAACAATCGGTCAATCAGGGCTGCAGGCCAGAGTTGGTTCTGGTCTGGAGATAAGTACCACTGGGGCATTTCACTATAATGGAAAGCAGTGCTCAAGCAGGATGAGCAACTCCACAGCCCTGCTTAAAATGCTTGTTATTCTGCATGAGCGTACCGGGATCTGTGCAGCACTGCTGGAGATCTGCCATCGTTTGCTCAGGTCTACAGCGTTGGCTGTGCTCGGGTCCGCATGTGTCTGCGTGGTATCGGTC
Source organism: Anguilla anguilla (assembly GCF_013347855.1). NCBI lineage: Eukaryota > Metazoa > Chordata > Actinopteri > Anguilliformes > Anguillidae > Anguilla > Anguilla anguilla. The sequence continues at coordinate 5,002,047 of NC_049206.1, forward strand.
GCGTCTGTGAGCGTTTCTGCGCAGGTCTGCCTTTATCTGTGTTGGATTGGTCCTGTCTGTGAGCATTTGCTTGGGTCTGTCAGTGTGGGATCGGTCTAATCTGTGAGCGTTTGCTCGGGTCTGCCAATGTCCGCGGCGGATCGGTCCAGTCTGTGAGCGTTTGCTCTGGTCTCCCAGTGTCTGTGTACGGGACCGGACCGCGCCCACGCAGGACTCCCCTCGCTTACCTCCTGCAGCATGTCTGACGCCTCGATGGACTGGCCCACGGACTGCTTGGAGGTCTCCTGTACCTCGCCGCCCATGAGGAACTCATCCAGGATGAAGTAGGCCTTCTCGAAATTAAAAATGATGTCCAGCTCGCACACCTGCCCGGTGGGACACGCAGAGACGGTTAAAAAAATTTTTTTTAAAACTGCCTCAATTGTATATCAGTGCTTATGTCCAGTTTCAATTTAATGGGATCATTTCCCATTTAATTAAAAAGCAGTTAGCCTAATCCCTCACTACTACTATACAATGCACACTTAACACCTTGATAAAAGAGGAACAGAATTCTTTTTTTATTATTCACAGCTACAAACATTTATAACCTGATGTAGCATCTAATAAGTCATACAAACAACCATGACAGGGCTCAAAACCAATAGGAGCAGAGCAGATTTATTTATCCGAGGACTTGCCGATGGGCTGGGGAGACGGTTCCATTGTTTGAGCTAACGAGAACATGAATCATTGATACATCCGGAGGCCGTCGAAAGGAGTGGGTCGTGGCCTTGGTTGCCATGGCACAGTCTGTGGTGTGCGCGTGCGGTGCATGAATGTGTTTCTGTGTGTGTGTGTGTGTGTGTGTGTGTGTGAGAGAGAGAGAGAGAGAAAGAGTGTGTGTGTGAGAAAGAGTATGTTTCTGTGTGAGTGTGCGTGTGTGTGTGTGAGAGAGAGAGAAAGAGTGTGTGTGTGTGTGTTCGGATGTGTGCTGCGTTTTGTTGTGTGTGTGTGTGTGTGTGTGTGTCTGTGCACGGTCTGATTGAGTGTGTGTGCGGTGGGTGAGTGTATGTGTGTGTTCACATGGACACAACGAAACACAATGCACATGGGAACACACACATACACTCACTCACCGCACACACACTCAATCAGACTGTGCACACACACACACACACACAACGAAACACAATGCACGTGTGTGTGTGTGTGTGAGTCAGTGTGTGCATGTGTTCCCGATTCTCACATTGCCAAAGTATCTGTCCAGCAGCTCCACGTAGCGGTGCAGGACCTCCAGGGCCAGAAGCTCATTGTCCTCACCTTCCAGAGCAGTGCAGAAGTAGAGGCTAGCATACCTGCAGGCAAAGAACAGCTTAATACCAGCTTAGAACACCCTGATATACCCGCAGTAAGAGACTTAGTACAGGCTTGGTATAGGCTAGCATACCTGCAGGGAAATAACAGCTTAATACCAGCTTAGTACACCCCGATATACCCACAGTAAGAGACTTAGTACAGGTTTAACACGGACCAGGATACCAACTGGGAGGGCCTTCATAAAGGCTTATGCAAAATTGACATCATATGGGAGAGGTGGTACTGCCAGCTTCCAACTTGGAAACACCGTTCACATCAGCTTTCTGCTCATAATAACTAGGCTTCTTTTGAACTTGGGGTTTTACTCTGTACTTGGATTTCTCCCACTTGACAACACCAATGCGGAAACGGCCCCCCCAACAGCCTACAAGCACGGCAGCAAATTCTGTGGTCAAATGCAAGCAAGAAGCATATTTTTAATCTGCAACAACGGGCTTAGTACAGGCTAGGATACCTGAAATGACAGGCCTAGTACAGGGTAGTATAGTAGTGCTTAATGCAGGCTTAGTGCCTGTAGAGAGACTTAGTAGAGGCTGGTATACCTGCATTGAGGGGTTATCGCTGGCTAGAACTGAAGTACCTAATACAGGCTTAGTACCGGTAGAAATGCTTAGTACAGGCAGGTATACCTTGGAGACTGGCTGAAACATAGGCCTTGGGGATTTGACCACACCTCCATACACAGGGGCCTGGGGAGTTTTATGGTTTCGACACTCAGGGATGGAACCCAACATTACAACAATAAAAAAAAAAAAAAAAACCCGATCCAAAAAAGAAGCTGTTCCCAGCACCGGTCCTGTAGACCCACAATGGGATCCCAAACCTCAACAGGGCCAGAGCTGGCCACCCATGGGACAGACATGCATTACACAGCATGCACACTATTCACAGTACGCCTGAACGAAAGGGAGTGGCCCAGAATGGTAAATGGTAAATGGACTGCATTTATATAGCGCTTTTATCCAAAGCGCTTTACAATTGATGCCTCTCATTCGCCAGAGCAGTTAGGGGTTAGGGGTTAGGTGTCTTGCTCAAGGACACTTCGACACGCCCAGGGCGGGGTTTGAACCAGCAACCCTCCGACTGCCAGACAATCGGTCTTACCTCCTGAGCTATGTCGCCCCTATGCAACACAGGGAGGCGTGGCCAATTTCAAAACAGTTCTCCGTTACAGTAGGATACGCTAGGCTGCTTGGGCTGAGTGCAACTTATTTGTTCGTGCCAAGCGACAAAAATGCTTGGCATGAACAAGGGAAGGAACTTGCTTCAGAAATTCACGAAACAGAAGGACACAGCTCTTGCAGCCAGCACAAGGATCCAATATTTGTGTGTTACTGACCAATTTTTGTTTTTTTTAATCAACAGCCCACTGCATTCTTGAAACTCAGCTTGATTGCCTTTTAAGCGTTTGGGAATAATTCAAGTTTTATCCACAAACTAATAGTATTGTTTTTTCCCCCCCCTCTGAAAACTGTCAACTGCCAAAGCACTGCAAGACAAACCCGTGTGTAACTGGCACCGCATGGGGTAAGGAGCTGGTCTTGTAATCTAAAGGTCACAGGTTCGATTCCCAGATAGGACTCTGCCGTTGTACCCTTGAGCAAGGTACTTAACCTGCATTGCTTCAGTACATATCCAGCTGTATAAATGGATGCGATGTAGATACTGTGTAAAAAGTTGTGTAAGTCGCTCTGGATAAGAGCCTCTGCTAAATGCCTGTAAATGTAATGTAATGCATGAAGACTGATTGCCCATGCTCCCCTCTCCCCCTCCCCCCCTCCCCCCCCCCTCCCCCCCCCTCCCCCTCTCCCTCTCTCCCTCTCTCCCTCTCTCCCTCTCTCCCAATCTCCCTCTCTACCTCCCTCCCTCTCTCCCTCTCTCCCTCCCCCCCTCCCTCCCTCGGCCCACGCTCACCGGGCCCACGCTCACCCCTCTCCCTCTCCCTCTCTCTCCCCTCTGTGCCCACGCTCACCTCTTGTAGACCACCTTCAGGTCCCTCCAGTGCAGGAAGTTGCAGGTGCGAGGCTTGCGGGAGAGCACCAGGGTGGTCATGTCGCGCACGATCTTCTTCTTCTCGCGCTCGGGCAGCGGCGTGAACCACTTCTGCAGCCGCAGCTTCCCCTGCCGGCTGAACAGGAGCAGGAAGCGCATCTGCGGGCCGGGACAGACGGACGGACAGAGAGACAGACAGGCACACAGAGAGATAGACAGGCAGGCAGGCAGACAGGCACACAGACAGAGAGACAGACAGGCAGGCCGGCAGGCAGGCACACAGAGAGACAGACAGGCAGGCAGACAGAGAGACAGGCAGGCAGGCACACAGAGAGACAGGCAGGCAGGCAGGCAGAGAGACAGACAGCAAGACAGTCAGAGACAGACAGGCAGACAGAGAGACAAGCAGACAGACAGGCAGAGAATGGCAAGAAGGCAGGCAGAGACAGACAGGCAAGCAGGCAGGCAGACAGAGAGACAGGCAGACAGATAGACAGACAGGGTGTAATGGTCACTTTTATGGAAGTCCCCTTTAACTTGGTTTGTTTATTATATGTTTATGTATCAAAATCACTGGCACTGCTATAGTGGGGTCAGAGGTGAGGTGCCATTAATGGAGGATAGCATAACGTCACGTGCCTCCGTATTTATACATCAGCTAGACATTAGGTCTTTCGATACTGTGCGTCTCTTCAACAGAGATGCTTATCTCGGGAGACTTTCGTGGGTTACATACCACCGGAGCAAACAACCCATTCTGTCCCATTCTCAATCTCTGAGGACCGGCGGTATATCATCGGGTCCGTGTAACGAGGAGAGGGAGAGGAGTTTGCTACGACTGTTTTGTTGATATAACGCGCGGAAGCGATTTCCAAAGTGTGGCAAACGGTTTCCTTGCTTTGTCTCTCCAGTCCGTCTGACCGGAACGAACCAAACTTCTGAACCCGCGTGCCACTGACGTAGTCTTCCTCCAATTGTCAGACTTGAGGATTTCAAAGGATTGCCGGAGAAAACATCCTGGCACGGCTGTAAACATCGGACGTTCATTGTCCACAGTTTAATGTATCGAACTACTTGCGGTGTACTAAATGGTTGACAAAACAACTTTTAAAAAACATAAAGCAATGCTTTGTAGACATAAGACAACTGACCGGAACACGAGAGCACTCTAAAGCGGGCCGAATCAACATACACCAAAAATGATTGTACGTTGACCCCGTGCCTACAAGGATTGTCAAGATTTCTCCAGACATATGGTCAAATTCTTGGTGAGGACTAACTTCAAATTTAATGTCATGACAAAGCTTATTAATTACAGGCTGGCTATCTTGTGGCACAGTGACGAAACCTGTTAAACCGGAAAACAGGTAGAGGAACTACCCTTTTGACAACGGTGGATTCAGCCTACTAAATAACACATTTCTAAAAGTAGCCATCTATCACCAGCAAGGTCTCCGTGGCGAATTATTGGTCCACTTTCAGCCATTAAACAATTCGTATA
>NC_049206.1:5007098-5022403 GCF_013347855.1 Anguilla anguilla
CCAGTGTGTGTTTGAGTGTGTGTGTGTATGAGTGTGTGAGTGTGAGTGAGTGAGTGAGTGAGTGAGTGAGTGAGTGAGTGAGTGAGTGAGTGAGTGAGTGAGTGAGTGAGTGAGTGAGTGAGTGAGTGAGTGAGTGAGTGAGTGAGTGAGTGAGTGAGTGAGTGAGTGAGTGTTTGTGAGAGTGAGTGAGTGTGTGAGTGAGTGGTGTTGTGACCTCTCTCCTCCCCCCTCTCTGGCCCAGAGGGACAAGTCCAGCACCCCCGTGATGAAGCCGGGCACCCCAATGCCTCCGGAGTCTTCCACCCCGGGGCCCAGCGTGCCCCCCCATTTCCGCCCCGCCCCGGGGAAGCCCGGCATCGACCCCCTCGGTGAGCCTCCCTGTCTGGGATGATCTCAGGCCACGCCCCTTTCACCTGTCTGCTGTCCTTACTGTGCGGGAGAATGGTCTCCATGGAAACTCATGACTGGAATTATCCCTCAGCTGCATACAGTGTATAAGAACAATAATATTTGATTTTTAATCCCTTATGGAAATGAAATATACTAAAACGCATTCTGAAATATCTTAAGATATTGCTATACTTTACAGGGTATGGACGAATATGCAAATTATTTACATTTATAGGTATATTTTGAACTACTCTCCTGTGAAATATATTCATCATTTTTAAAATTCCTCACACACACACATGCACATGCATGCACGCACACACACACACACACACACACACACACACACACACACACACAGTGTGCTTCATTAATCAGGTTTGCAGTCATTCGTACAGCATGGTGAAGCTGGCTGCAGTGAGGCGTTTCGGCCAGCAGAGGGCAGCACGAGCCCGAGCAGCCCTGGGCCTCCCGTGCCCTGCGGCCTTGCACGTGACGTGTCTGTGTGACGCAGGGGGGTGCGCGCCAGTCCCAGAGGGCCTGTATGTGTCAGGCTGGTTTTCATTACGACCAATTACCTTAGCGGTGTTCTCTAAACAGCTGTACACCCCCCCCCCCCCCCCCCCCCAGCACTGGTTCCCTCCTGCAGCCAGACCCCCCCAGCCCAAACGGACGCATGCGCCAGATGCGCAGCTCCAGATGCGATCGATCGCAGTTAAATGATTAGGAGTGGCGGCTGGCGGGGAAAACCCGAAATGGGGCGGGCGACATAGCTCAGGAGGTGAGAGCGGTTGTCTGGCAGTCGGAGGGGTTGCCGGTTCGATACCCCCGCCCTGGGCATGTCGAAGTGTCCCCTGAGCAAGACACCTAACCCCTAACTGCTCTGGTGAATGAGAGGCATCAATTGTAAAGCGCTTTGGATAAAAGCGCTATATAAATGCAGTCCATTTACCATGGTTAAAACCATTATGGCTGTTCAACCATGGTCAAAACAGGAGCGTGTTTCAGTCACGGAGTCATGAATCACACGTGTGAAGTCAGGAATTGAAAGTAATTTGTCAAGTTTTTTTATCTATATTTTTTTTCAAGATTGTTCCAACTGTAAGGTGCAAAATATCTGAAACCCAGCATCCCAAATTCAGTGGAAGGACTTCACATTAAAAAAAGTGGGACACTTGAAAGGGAGGTTCAGTGCTTGGTTGCGGGACAGGTGCTACCGTGGTAACAGGGATGCTGTTGTTATGGAAACACTGTCCCTACGGTTACATCCTGATATTCTTGGGGGGGGCGGGGGACAGGGCTGGGTTTGAAAATGCCCTGCTGGTGTAGAAGAGTTTTTAGTCTCTGTGACATTGTAATCGTGGAGAAATGAGAACCATTTGGCGTGTGTTGTGTCGAGACCTCACTGCCTTTTGATGTGTGTTTTTTTTGGGCCCTGTAAGCAAGTTTTAATTCCCTCCCCCTGCGTTCCACGTGGTGACCATATGAGCTTTTATTTTTATATGCCGAGCTAAATTAATTCTTTTCCCCCATTTTTTTGCCGATCCATCCGTCTCCAAGTTTTTGTTAAACTGGTTAACTGAAGGATGATTTTTTTTTTCCACATGATGCTGCTGTTATGAATTTATATATTTGCCACAGCATCTGTGAAACATTCCTGGATGGTTTTCCTTTTTTCTTCTTTTTCTTCATTGGGCTTTCTTCTGTGGTCTCTCTCTCTATCTCCTTCTTCTCTCTCGCTCTCTCTCCTCCTCTCTCTCTCTCTCTCTCCTCCTCTCTCTCTCTCTCTCTCTCTCTCTCTTTCTCTCTCTCTCCCTCTCTCCCTCTCTCCTCCTGTGTGCAGTTTGTTTTTAGGGGTGTGTGTTGCCTGAGGGCCCTGTCTGATTACTGCAGAATGATGTGGCAGCATTTTAAAGGATGTGGTTTACTTGGGGGATGTTTGTGTGCCTGATGACAATGAAATGGACACGTGTTTGGACGGAGTGCTGTGTGTTGGGTTTTATACTTTTTTGGTGGGTGGATGTTTGAGTTGGGTTGGTATATATGAGGGTGTTTGTTTTTATGTAACGATGGGGAGTTACATGTCCTCTCTCTCTCTCCCTCTCTCCCTCCCCCCCTCTCTTTCTCTCTCTCTCCCCCCTCTCTCTCTACCCGTTTCTCACTCCCTCTACTCCTGTCTCTCTTCCCTTCTCTCTCTCTCTGTCTCTCCCCCCATCTCTCTCTCTCCCCCCCTCTCCTCTCTCTTTCCCCATCTCTTTCTCTCTCTATACCCCTGTTTCTTTCTCCCTCTACTCCTGTGTCTCTCTTCCCTTCTCTCTCTCTCTGTCTCTCCCCCCATCTCTCTCTCTCCCCTCTCAGTTCAGTTCAATTCAATTCAATTCAAAATGCTTTATTTGGCATAATGCTTTATGTTGCCGAAGCTTTACAAAACACATTGCAGTGAACATAACGCACAGTGTGATGTCATCAATTAAAAATCTCTCTCTCTCCCTCCTCCCCCCCCCCCCCCCCCCCAGCTCTGGGTCTGCGGAACTCCCTGGCGGTGCAGGGTGCCTACCCGGCCGGAGCGTTTGGGCTGCCCCCGGGGGTGAACGGGGAGCTGGGCGGGGCAGCCGCGGTGTACGGGGCGGGGCTGCACCTGGTCTCCCCCGAGATGAACGGGGTGGCAGTGGCGGCTGCAGCGGCGGCTGCTGCGGGATACGGGCGCCCCCCGATGGTGAGAGGGAGGGAGGAGAGAGGGAGGGAAGGAAGGGGAGGGAGCTATACAAAATAGCTGTACAAAATAAGTATTGTACCTGACTGAACCTGTGTTTAGCAGTTGTCTACGACCATGAAATGCACTTTTTGTACGTCGCTTTGGATAAAAGCGTCTGCCAAATAAATGTAATGTAATGAGAGAAAGGGAGAGAGGGATGGAGGGAGGGAGAGGGGGAGGGAAGGGGAGAGAGAGAGGGAGGGAGAAGCACGGATGGAGGGAAAAAGGGAAACAGATTGATAGTGACAGGTCCTCTGTTGTGACTGGGGAGTCATCAGGTGTGTTGATGAAAGACGTGTTCAGATGCGCTAACGTGCTAATGCCCCCCCCCCCACCCAGGTCGGATATGAGTCTCCACACTCCCGTATGAGAGTTCCAGGCCTCCCTCCCAGCATGCAACAGGCTGCCTCAGGAAAACCGTGAGTGGTGTGACCCCTGAGTCAGTGCTCCAGTGTCAGTGTTGATTCTCAGAGTTAGTGCTCCAGTGTCAGTGTTGATTCTCAGAGTCAGTGCTCCAGTATTAGTGTAGATTCTCACTCATTGCTCCAGTGTCAGTGCTCCAGTGTAAGTGTTGATTCTCAGAGTCAGTGCTCCAGTGTCAGTGTTGATTCTCAGAGTCAGTGCTCCAGTGTAAGTGTTGATTGTCAGGGTCTGTGCACCAGTGTAAGTGTTGATTGTCAGGGTCTGTGCTCCAGTGTAAGTGTTGCTTCTCAGGGTCAGTGCACCAGTGTTAGTGTTGGTTCTCAGAGTCAGTGCTCCAGTGTCAGTGTTGATTCTCAGAGTCAGTGCTCCAGTGTTAGTGTTGATTCTCAGAGTTAGTGCTCCAGTGTCAGTGTTGATTCTCAGAGTCAGTGCTCCAGTGTTAGTGTTGATTCTCACTCATTGCTCCAGTGTCAGTGCTCCAGTGTTAGTGTTGATTCTCAGAGTCAGTGCACCAGTGTTAGTGTTGATTCTCAGAGTCAGTGCTCCAGCGTATCCCTCCCCGCCTGCAGTGCGTACTCGTTCCACGTGAGCGCGGACGGGCAGATGCAGCCGGTGCCCTTCCCTCCGGACGCTCTGATTGGCCCGGGCATCCCGCGCCACGCCCGGCAGATCCACAGCCTGAGCCACGGGGAGGTGGTGTGCGCCGTCACCATCAGCGCCTCCACCCGCCACGTCTACACCGGCGGCAAGGGCTGCGTGAAGGTGTGGGACATCAGCCAGCCCGGCAGCAAGACCCCCATGGCCCAGCTGGACTGCCTGGTGCGTCGCCACTGAGACTGTCCGCACTGAGACTGCTGCTTCATACACACTGAAATTGCCACTTTACCTGTCCCGCGAACTGCACTCTGTCTTTTTGTATTTGTTCTGGATGATCCACAGTACTGATAATATCCTGTCTGACCTGTATGTAAATGGATGCTGGTTTATTTCTGTAAATACAGAAATATTATCAATGGCCAAAAAAACATGCTGGCCATTATGGGACCGTTCACGGTGACCTCATTAAACGCCTTGTTTCTGTGTCGCCCAATCAGAACCGAGACAACTACATCCGCTCCTGTAAGCTCCTCCCAGATGGGCGGACCCTGATCGTCGGGGGCGAGGCCAGCACGCTGTCGATCTGGGACCTGGCCACGCCCACCCCGCGCATCAAGGCGGAGCTGACGTCCTCGGCTCCCGCCTGCTACGCCCTGGCCATCAGCCCCGACAACAAGGTCTGCTTCTCCTGCTGCAGCGACGGCAACATCGTGGTGTGGGACCTGCACAACCAGACGCTCGTCAGGTAACCGTGGAGATGGGGGGGCGGAGATGGGGGCGGGGCAAAGCTCAGTTGTGTGGGACGTCATTTTCCTTCACGTGCAGACATTCCAAATCGAAATAATGACCATAATAATATTAATAACAATAATAAGATTAATACTAATAATAATAATAATGATAATAATAAGAAGATGATTTATTATTATTTTTTTAAAAAATTTCTTGCCAATATGTTTTCATTTCACTTCATTCAAAGTGCTTTCCTAGTTGAAGAACAAACGTAAAAGCCAGACAGAGTTCGAAAGCAGGATGTGGTTTTAAGTGCTGAATAAGCGCTCAGTGCCAGTGTGTGTTCCCTCCTCGTGTTTAAGTGTGTCTGAGTCAGACCTGGGTCAAACAATACGTGTTTGTTTTGGTTTCAAATACTTTTCTACGCTGTACTGATCTTGTCTGGTGCATTGGAACCAATGAAATACTCTCAAAAAGTGCAAAACCCCGCCTTCTGGTCATATTGGCAGGCTCAGTTACACCAGGCAAGATCAATAGATCACAGAAAAGTATTTGAATCCAAAACAATGACGTGTTTGACCCAGGTCTGAGTCTCTCAGTCGTTAGGGGTCAGATTCAGTGGCCTGTGTGAGTGCAGCACTGAGCTGAGTGTCCATGTGGCCCCTGGCCCACCGCAGGCAGTTCCAGGGCCACACGGACGGGGCCAGCTGCATCGACATCTCCAGCGACGGGACCAAGCTGTGGACGGGGGGGCTGGACAACACGGTGCGCTGCTGGGACCTGCGGGAGGGGCGGCAGCTGCAGCAGCACGACTTCACCTCCCAGGTACAGGGGAGAGGGGCCTGGACTGGGCCTGGACTAGGCCTGGACTGGGGCTGGACTGGGATTATACTAGTGTTATACTGGGGCAGGACAGGACTGGGGCTGCACTGGGACTAGAGATATACTGGAGTTATACTGGGGCTGGACTGGGACTATACTGGGGATATACTGGGGCTGGACTGGGACTATACTGGGGATATACTGGGGCTGGACTGGTTTTATACTGGTGTTATACTAGTGTTATACTGGGGCTCAGTTGATCTTATACTAGTGTTAAACTGGGGCTGGACTGGGTTATTACTGGGTATATACTGGTCTAACACTGTGTCTGTATTGGTGTTATACTTTCTGTACTGGGGATATACTGTGTCTGTACTATGTTTAGTCCTCTGATAGTACAGCTTGCACTCATAGCATTGTACCATACTGTGCTGTACGTCTGTCTGATGATAGTGAAGATGCTTGTCGTGTCGCTGCTCATCCTCAGATGTTTTTGTTTTGCCTCTCTCCTCCACTCATCCTCTAATTGCTCCTCCCTCCTTCTCTCCCTCCTTCCAGATCTTCTCTCTGGGGTACTGTCCCACAGGGGAGTGGCTGGCCGTGGGGATGGAGAGCAGCAACGTGGAGGTGCTGCACGTCTCCAAACCCGACAAGTACCAGCTGCACCTCCACGAGAGCTGCGTGCTCTCCCTCAAGTTCGCCTACTGCGGTGAGCCCAGCTCAGCCAAGCTTTCACCCATCTGCTGCCTGCTAGACATCTGGGCCAATCAATTTACATATGCAAATGAGCACTGGCCAAATGGAGCCAGTCAGATTGCATATGCAAATGTGCTCTGTCCAATTAGAGCTAAATGGGTTGCATATGAATGTGTGCACTGGTCGATGAGTGCCAATCAGATTGCGTGTGTATATTTACCTGTGTGGTGATATGGCTACCTGTTTACCTTATCCTTGGCTTGCTGTTAATATAATTGGACTGTTGAGGCATGTGTGATTGCCACATCTGTGTGTGTGTGTGTGTGTGTGTGCGCGTGTGTGCGTGTGTGCGAGAGAAAGAGACCCTGCCCTCAAATTATCCTCCCCAATCACTCTCCACCTGCACAGCTGTGACCTCAGCTGCCCTCCCTCTATCTTTCTCTCTCCTTCCTTTTCTCCATCTCTCCCCTCCATCTGCTCGCCTCCCTCTTCTCCTGCTTTCCTTTACTTTTCCGTCTCTCCCCCCCTCTTAAAAACAATTTGCATTTGCATGAAGGGTAATTATGACATATTTTCAAAGAATACGAATGAAAATCACTCAAAATTCCAGACAGGAAACTCAGTTCGGCAGCAAACGGTATTTTGAGTTTCCTCCGTTAATGGCGACGCTGGATTATGTTCAAAACCGTTTGTTACGGTTGTTGTTTTTTCTTACCAACAGCCGAAAAATATCCTGAGGTCAGCGTTTTGGTGTTGATTCTCAGAGTCAGTGTTAGTGCTAATTCTCCGACAGTGCTTTACAGTTAGTGTTCATTCAGTGTTCGTCGGTGTTTCTGTGTTGATGTTGGCTCTCAGTAAGAGCTCTGTTGGTTTTGCAGAGTCGTATTTCTAATGTTTGTGTCCCCGCCCCCCTCTCTGCCTGTTTGTGTCCCTGCCCCCTCCCTCCCTGTTTGTGTCCCCGCCCCCTCCCTCCCTGTTTGTGTCCCCGCCCCCACCCTCCCTGTGTGTCCCCGCCCCCACCCTCCCTGTTTGTGTCCCCGCCCCCTCCCTCCCTGTTTGTGTCCCCGCCCCCTCCCTCCCTGTTTGTGTCCCCGCCCCCTCCCTCCCTGTGTGTCCCCGCCCCCTCCCTCCCTGTTTGTGTCCCCGCCCCCTCCCTCTCTGTGTGTCCCCGTCCCCTCTCTCCCTACCTGTGCAGGTAAGTGGTTCGTGAGCACGGGGAAGGACAACCTGCTGAACGCCTGGCGCACGCCGTACGGCTCCAGCATATTCCAGGTGAGGCATTAACCCCGTACGCTCCGGTCAGAGATCCGTACTCTTTTTACAGAGAGGTCGTCACAGCAGATTGTTTCAGTGGACAGGTAAAGATGGCGGCCAGTTAAACGTGTTAAAAACGCTCTCTCCTCTCCCCTCTCCCCTCTCCCCTCTCCCCTCCCCTCTCCCCCTCTCCCCTCTCCTCTCTCCCCTCTCCCCTCTCCTCTCTCCTCTCTCCTCTCCTCTCCCCTCTCTCCTCTCCCCTCTCCCCTCCCCTCCCCTCTCTCCCCTCTCCCCTCTCCCCTCTCCCCTCTCCTCTCTCCCCCCTCCCCCCTCTCCCCTCTCCCCTCTCCTCTCTCCTCTCTCCTCTCTCCCCCCTCTCCCCTCTCCTCTCTCCCCTCTCCTCTCTCCTCTCTCCCCCCTCTCCCCTCTCCTCTCTCCCCTCCTCTCCCCTCTCCTCTCTCCTCTCCCCCCCCCCTCTCCCCTCTCCTCTCTCCCCTCTCCTCTCTCCTCTCTCCTCTCTCCTCTCCCCTCTCCCCTCTCCCCTCTCCCCTCTCCCCTCTCCCCTCTCCCCTCTCCCCTCTCCGCAGTCCAAGGAGTCGTCCTCGGTGCTCAGCTGTGACATCTCCCCGGACGACCAGTTCATCGTCACGGGCTCGGGAGACAAGAAGGCCACCGTTTACGAGGTCATCTACTGAGGATGCTCACCGATTGGATAACGTCCCGGCGAGGTCATTTGTTTCCGTGCACCAAAGAACAGAGAAGGGGGCGTGGCTTGGCGAGACCTATGGAAGGAGAGCTGTATATTCTTTTTTTTATTTTTTTTTATTTTGAGGGGTACTACTACTTTTAAAATTTGTGAACAGGACGGGCGCTGAGGCTGACTACAGATTTCTCCAAAGACTTTGAACCTTGTTTTGTTTTTGTCTTTTTTTAATTTTTTTTTAAAGAAATCAAACCTCTACTAAGCCTTTGGGGTCTTCATAAGCAGCAAGGTCTGGTATGTGTTCTTCGGGGCGGGGGGCGGGGGCGTTAGGAGTGGGATATCGGTCTAAGACTTGTCCCAGCTGTGTATGCGCGTGTGTGTGTGTGTATGCGCGTGCGCGTGTGTGTATGTGCGTGCGCGTGTGTATGTGCGTGTGTGTATGTGCGTGCGCGTGTGTGTATGTGCGTGCGCGTGTGTGTATGTGTGTGCGCGTGCGCGTGTGTGTATGTGCGTGTGCGTGTGTGTATGTGCGTGCGCGCGTGTGTGTATCAGTTTGTTGCGCCAAGTGAGGTTCAAACGTTTTTTCAGCATTTCCTGTTCGTAGTCATGGTTACAGCCGTGTACCGCGCGGCGCTGCCTTGGTCAGACACGGCTGTTCAGGGGTCAGGAACACGTTTCTGCACACGGCTATCGTTTCGTCGTTTTTTTAAAATTTTATTTTATTGTATTTTATTATTATTTTTTTTCCATGTCAGGGCACATAGGCAGGCGTCTCCACGGCAGCGGGCTGGGGGGGTCTGTGTAGCGTTACTCGCGTTCTGTGCTCTCTCTCTCTGAGCGGAAGGTCCTCTCGATCGCCCCGGATCCCCTTTGTGACAGACTCGATTGGGTGACTCGTGCTCAGCTTTCTGGCTCTCCCGCCCTTGTTGAATTTCGACGAGGTTAAAAGCCGCGTGGCGATTGCTCTCGTGGCAACTGCGAGCCGAGACGGGACGACCTTTGGGAGGGGGGGGGGTACATACAGGCTATATGTAAGTATGTACATTTTCTTTTTCTTTCTCTGATTTTGGGTTTGCACTACAGACTTTGTCCACCAGAGGGCATGCTCCCATCCCCAGCTTTTAAGATGGGTGTCTCTGCTCCTTTTTTTTTTTTTTTTTTTTTTTTTTTAAACGTGGTCTGGGAGCAGCCCAGGTGAGCTCACCTTTGAATGGAGGATTATGAGAGTCCAGGACTGTGGAACTTTGTGTCAGTCGGAGTCCTCTTCTGACTGTTCTGGGATCAGCTCTAACGGGACGTCCGGTTGGCTTTGAGAGAGAGGACTCTGTGGGACTGAGGGTCAGGCCAGTCCTCTTCTGACTGTTCTGGGATCACCTCTTAAGAAGATATGAGGCAGGTGTGTGACCCCACAAAACAGGACCCCAGGCCCTGCTCAAAAACTGTCCAATCAGGTGTCCCATATTCGTCTGGGAGGGTGTGTGGGGTAAACGGTACATGTACGTGATTAAATGAGACCAATAAACTATTTTGTATGTTTTTTGTGTGTCTCTTTTTTTTTTAGAGCCATCTAACCTTTCCACCCCCTTTGAAACATGGTTATAAATATCTTTGTTCATTGATGGAGGAATAATTTTTGGTTCTGTGATTGTTGTGAAAGTGCTGCCATCTATTGACCTTTTCCTAAAGTGTCTGGTACCCTGAGGTTAAGAGTGTAGTCGTCAGAATAATATGCAATAGTCAAAAAAAATACACAAATGTATATTTTGCAATATTTCTTTAATCATTTGAAGAGCTAGAGCTCAGCATTGAACTTTGACAGGGCAAAAGACATCTTTATGGACTTCGGCTCTTGATTATTTCTGCTGTTCTGCTCTTACTTATCTAAATATCCCAGTCATTTCTGACCTGATATTTCCATTGAATTCTGGATTTTTGCTGTAAATTAAATAACCCAATCACTTATGATCTGATACACATGCTACTAGAAATTTTTTGGTTCATTCAAAATCATTAACAAACCCATGTCCTAACCTTTCTTCAAGCTGCTAAACACAACCGTAAACTTGTCTTAACCCTCACACTTACCGTTTTCCTAACCCTAACCCTAATCCTAACCCTAGCTGAACCCTAGTTTGAGCAATAAACCCTAATTGAAGCCATTGGTACTATTGAAAACAACAGAAAACCCATTTAAAATGGATGGAAAACAAGGTAAATATCATGAATACTATAATACAAATGCAAAACAATATGTTTGAGGTCATTTAAAAAAACAAAAAATGTTTTACCTTAAAAATATGCATTTATTAGGCATTTTGTATGGTCATAGGTACACATGCTAGTAGAGAAAATTTTTGGTTCATTCAAAATCATTAACAAACCCATGTCCTAACCTTTCTTCAAGCTGCTAAACACAACCGTAAACTTGTCTTAACCCTCAGACTTACCGTTTTCCTAACCCTAACCCTAACCCTAGCTGAAGGCTAGTTTGAGCCCTAAACACTAATTGAAGCCATTGCTACCTTTGAAAATATCAGAAAACCCATTTAAAATGGATGGAAAACAAGGTAAATATCATGAATACTATAATACAAATGCAAAACAATATGTCTGAGGTCATTTAAAAAAACAAAAAATGTTTTACCTAAAAAATATGAATTTATTACAGATTGTGTATGGTCATAGGTACACATGCTGCTAGAGAAATATTTGGTTCATTCAAAATCATTAACAAACCCATGTCCTAACCTTTCTTCAAGCTGCTAAACACAACCGTAAACTTGTCTTAACCCTCACACTTACCGTTTTCCTAACCCTAACCCTAACCCTAACCCTAGCTGAACCCTAGTTTGAACCCTAAGCCCTAATTGAAGCCATTGGTACCTTTGAAAATATCAAAAAACCCATTAAAATGGATGGAAAACAAGGTAAATATCATGAATACTATAATACAAATGCAAAACAATATGTCTGAGGTCATTTTAAAAAACAAAAAATGTTTTACCTAAAAAATATGAATTTATTACAGATTTTGTATGGTCATAGGTACACATGCTGCTAGAGAAATATTTGGTTCATTCAAAATCATTAACAAACCCATGTCCTAACCTTTCTTCAAGCTGCTAAACACAACCGTAAACTTGTCTTAACCCTCAGACTTACCGTTTTCCTAACCCTAACCCTAACCCTAACCCTAGCTGAACCCTAGTTTGAGCCCTAAACCCTAATTGAAGCCATTGGTACCTTTGAAAATATCAGAAAACCCATTTAAAATGGATGGAAAACAAGGTAAATATCATGAATACTATAATACAAATGCAAAACAATATGTTTGAGGTCATTTAAAAAAACAAAAAATGTTTTACCTAAAAAATATGAATTTATTACAGATTTTGTATGGTCATAGGTACACATGCTGCTAGAGAAATATTTGGTTCATTCAAAATCATTAACAAACCCATGTCCTAACCTTTCTTCAAGCTGCTAAACACAACCGTAAACTTGCCTCGACCCTCAGACTTACCGTTTTCCTAACCCTAACCCTAACCCTAACCCTAGCTGAACCCTAGTTTGAGCCCTAAACCCTAATTGAAGCCATTGGTACCTTTGAAAATATCAGAAAACCCATTTAAAATGGATGGAAAACAAGGTAAATATCATGAATACTATAATACAAATGCAAAACAATATGTCTGAGGTCATTTTAAAAAACAAAAAATGTTTTACCTAAAAAATATGAATTTATTACAGATTTTGTATGGTCATAGGTACACATGCTGCTAGAGAAATATTTGGTTAATTCAAAATCATTAACAAACCCATGTCCTAACCTTTCTTCAAGCTGCTAAACACAACCGTAAACTTGTCTTAACCCTCAGACTTACCGTTTTCCTAACCCTAACCCTAGCTGAACCCTAGTTTGAGCCCTAAACCCTAATTGAAGCCATTGCTACCTTTGAAAATATCAGAAAACCCATTTAAAATGGATGGAAAACAAGGTAAATATCATGAATACTATAATACAAATGCAAAACAATATGTTTGAGGTCATTTAAAAAAACAAAAAATGTTTTACCTAAAAAATATGAATTTATTACAGATTTTGTATGGTCATAGGTACACATGCTGCTAGAGAAATATTTGGTTCATTCAAAATCATTAACAAACCCATGTCCTAACCTTTCTTCAAGCTGCTAAACACAACCGTAAACTTGCCTCGACCCTCAGACTTACCGTTTTCCTAACCCTAACCCTAACCCTAACCCTAGCTGAAGGCTAGTTTGAGCCCTAAACCCTAATTGAAGCCATAGGTACCTTTGAAAAGATCAGAAAACCCATTTAAAATGGATGGAAAACAAGGTAAATATCATGAATACTATAATACAAATGCAAAACAATATGTTTGAGGTCATTTAAAAAAACAAAAAATGTTTTACCTAAAAAATATGCATTTATTAGGCATTTTGTATGGTCATAGGTACACATGCTGCTAGAGACATTTTTGGTTCATTCAAAATCATTAACAAACCCATGTCCTAACCTTTCTTCAAGCTGCTAAACACAACGGTAAACTTGCCTCAACCCTCAAGACTTACCGTTTTCCTAACCCTAACCCTAACCCTAACCCTAGCTGAACCCTAGTTTGAACGCTAAACCCTAATTGAAGCCATTGGTACCTTTGAAAACACCAGAAAACCCATTTAAAATGGATGGAAAACAAGGTAAATATCATTAATACAATAATACAAATGCAAAATAATATGTTTGAGGTCATTTAAGTAAACTGTAATGAGTAATAATAATATAAAAAGTTATTTTTACTGCATTTTTCTGACTCATAAATGTTAATGTTTTTGACATATTAAATCTGATAGATGATGAAAACTCTTATAATCCATTCCTGAGTATAAACAAATAACCTCTAGCAGGTTATTAAATATCTAAACCCATATTTGCAAGGTGAACTCCACAGAACATTTTAAGCCTTGATTGTTTATATGTCTGTAATTTATTCACAGTAATAATTTTATCACATCATTCATGGCAAAAAACTTTTAATGTCCTGAACAAATAAATCTGAAAATACATTCTGACTGGCTGTATTTATATGATGCATGTTTTTATGCAATCTGATTGGCTGTTTTTATATTGTATACATTTCATGGGCAATCTGATTGGCTTGGAGTAGAGAAGATTTTCAGTGGTCATCTTGAATACTGGCTGTACTTGAATAGTGCACATTTTAATATGCAATCTGACTGGCTCTATTTGGCCAGTGGATATATTCATGGGCAACCTGATTAGCCCTAATTGGACAGAGCACATTTGCATACGCAATCTGACTGGCTCCATTTGGGCAGTGCTCATTTGCATATGTAAATTGATTGGCCCAGATGTCTAGCAGGCAGCAGATGGGTGAAAGCTTGGCTGAGCTGGGCTCACCGCAGTAGGCGAACTTGAGGGAGAGCACGCAGCTCTCGTGGAGGTGCAGCTGGTACTTGTCGGGTTTGGAGACGTGCAGCACCTCCACGTTGCTGCTCTCCATCCCCACGGCCAGCCACTCCCCTGTGGGACAGTACTCCAGAGAGAAGATCTGGAAGGAGGGAGAGAAGGAGGGAGAAGCAATTAGAGGATGAGTGGAGGAGAGGGGCAAAACAAAAACATCTGAGGATGAGCAGCGACACGACAAGCATCTTCACTATCATCAGACAGACAAGCAGCTACAGCACAGTATGGTATAACACTATGAGTGCAAGCCAATCTATCAGAGACAGACCCAGTACAGACAAAGTATTGCCCCTGTATATTCCCAGTACAGTCTAGTATATATCCCCAGAGTAGACTTTATATAACACCAGTATATCCCCAGTACAGACCAGTATAACACCAGTATATGAACATTCACAAACGCACTGTAGTGCTGACTCTAAGGATCAACACTAACACTGAGGCACTGACGCTAAGCATTAACACTAACGCTAATAGCGACCACCACTGACACTGCACATTAGCACTGAAGAAGACTGAAACTGACACGCCCAAACAGAGGCCTTTTTACCGGCGCTGGTGTGAGAACAGCGTCGCAGACAGCGACGTTTCCCCCCCGTCTGCCTGAGGTGAGCGAGCTGTTAATTATAAAAATTACTCTGCGGATTAAAATATGAATTTAGACTCACAGCTCGACGCACACGCGGCTCTCAGGTGCGAGCACGACTCACACGGCACCCGCGGGCGAAGTATTAATTAGCAAATTACAGGCATTTATTTATTTTAAAAAAAATGTTCTATTCTTGACGGAGTCCAGGTCCAGTTAGAGGATTTCAAAGTTCAAGACTGTCAGCACCTGACAAGTTCAACTCATTTGTTTTATTTTAGAAAGAGAGGGTTTTATTTTTTTATTCAACGCCTTCAGTTTTAATGTATTATGTTTTAATGTATTAACCTCTTGTACTGAGGCCAAAAAATTTGAATTAAATTAAGTCCAGAAATTAGGAAAGAAATTGCACATTTGTTTTTAAAACTCTTGCTATTTCATTTTTAGTTTTTATTGTGCATCATTGATATCTGTAATACTATAATTAGGGTATTTATTTTTCAACACTTGCCCTTTAGCCATCGGCACCTCAATGGGATTTTCAGGTAGAATGAAGGGTTGATACCATTTAAAACTTTGGGGGGGGGGGGGGGGGGTCATACGCACCTTTCAGTACCACATTCCATACAGTGCGTGTCTAGTTTTGCTTGTGTTGCCAATAACATTAAGCTCAACAGTGCTGATTTCAGATCAGATTTTAAGATCCAGAAATTAAATGATTATTTTAAGACACAGAATTCCAGAGTGGGAAAAAAAAGGAAATGAAAGTCATTTCAATATGAGTTTATACAGTCGTGATAACAGCAGTGCGTTCACAGACAGCACTGTGACAGAACAGA
>NC_049206.1:5022603-5087603 GCF_013347855.1 Anguilla anguilla
CATGTTTGAACGTACAGTGCATATATCATACATTTCACTAAATGTTTTAAACATTTTGTTACATATTTAGCTAGATGTGTCACACATTTAGATAAACATTCTGTTGAATTTCTCATACATGTGGGAAACGTTTCATTTTTTTGGCTAAATGTTTTACACAGGCTATCCTATGTGCTGAGGTTGTGCGGGGGAAACATTAGGGGAAAATATCTTGATCTGTTACCCCAAACATTTAAAGACCTAGCTGCGCCCCTACTTACTTACATATCACCCCTGGACCGACACCTCTTGCACCTGCACTCAACCAGTCCTGTGCCCCTTCCTCGCGCACCATTCTAGCAACCAAAATAACTCTGAATTGATTGTTGACGGTTTGATATGACGTGTTGTTTATTATTAACTCACAAACACGATGCCAGCCACAGGAGGATGGGCTCCCCCTCTTAACTCTGGTTCCTCTTAGGGTTTATTCCTTCTCCACCTAGCGAGTTTTTCCTTGCCACCATCGCCCTATGATACAAAGCGTAGTTGGAAACAAAATGTATGCAAATGTCTGAATTAGGAAGTATGAAAGAGAAGACGGGCTCTGACCTTTCCATGATTAGACGCTAATCTCTCTTCGGAAACTTATGTGTTTTTGTTCCACGACATTAAATAAAAGCAAGTTTCTCATTTTAAAAAAGCCAATTCCAGCGCCGCCGCCGCCGCCCCCCCCCCCCCCCCCCAAGCGAGAGCTACGTGACTCATTTGCAGCAAGTTTCTCATTTTCAAAAAGCCAATTCCAGCCACCGCCGCCGCCGCCGCCCCCCCCCCCCCCCCCCCCCCCCCCCCCCCCCCCCCCCCCCCCCCCCCCCCCCCCCCCCCCCCCCCCCCCCCCCCCCCCCAAGCGAGAGCTACGCGACTCATTTGCAGCAAGTTTCTCATTTTCAAAAAGCCAATTCCAGCCACCGCCACCGCCGCCGCTGCCCCCCCCCCCCCCCCCCCCCCCCCCCCCCCCCCCCAAGTGAGAGCTACGCGACTCATTTGCAGCAAGTTTCTCATTTTCAAAAAGCCAATTCCAGCCACCGCCACCGCCGCCGCCGCCGCCGCCCGCCCGTGATTTCACAAAAATGACTGCATGGTGTTAAAGATATGGGTCTGTAGTGTAAATGTATACCCCCCTTTCATTTTGTAACAATGGTAACAGTGAGCCAGTAGTGAACTGGCAGTGTGTGGCAATGCATGCCTAAGCTAGACTAAAACACCAGCAACAATAATTGGGAACGTGATTCCACAGAAGTGGCTGTATAATCTTCTAAATATGAGTATATTAGTGCAGTTATATCCAGCTGTATTAGTTACAAGAAGAAAAACTACAAAATCTCACACAAGAAATAATTCCATTTACCAAGCTTTTATTTTGAAATACTCTCACTTGTGTCATGAACCAGCTTGAAGTTCAGCCAAAATAAGGGAGACCACACAAGAAATCATGGATTAAAATAAACAGGTTTATTTAACTAATACAGGGCTCCAGACTAACTTTTTACATTGGTTGCACTGGTGCGCCTAACTTTTTCATTTAGGTGCACCAGCACATAATTTAGGTGCACCCAAAATTTTTCACCGCACGCAATAATACATTTTAAGCGTTACCTTTTTTGTCAGTTCCAATACACATGGGTAATTTCTTAACATATTATGTAAATGATAGTAAACAGGAATAAAGGTGCAGATAAATGTTTTCTTTATTTAAATCACAACACAAACAAGAAATCACAATAACCTCAATTGTTTAAAATATAAACTTAAAAAGTACTGATATTTAAAGTGACAAACTCAAATAAATAAATCAAACTTAAATAACTCAAACAAAAGTGTGCGCTACTCCCGGAGGAGGACAGGGCACGATTTTACACATACATGCCTTATTTTTTCCCCCACCCGCATTCAGCGAAGAAGAATATCAGGGTCAGAGCCAATCAGAGGCAGAGTAGGGGTGGGAAAAAAAAAACAAAACAAAAAAAAAAAAAAACACTACACACATGCACACACTGTACTACGATGACGAGCACTTTTTTCTCATAAAATTGTTCTCGTAATATTATGACTTTTTTCTCGAAATCTCAGAATTTTCCTCTGTGGCCATAATACTCCGTCGTAACACAGAGACACAGCCCTGCTAAATGTCATGTGTCATATATGTAAAACAGTGGCTGTGACAAAGGGTGCGGTGGCGTAAGTGTAAATACATCAGAAACGCAGGTGAAATATGGCCAGTGTATGTACTCACGGATTTGACGGGCATCCAACGAGCCTTGATTGACAAAGGAATAAGCAAGCCCGTAGAATTAGAGCTCCCTAGGTCGCAACTTGTGTACCCTTCTGTCCTGCTCCGTTGTCTGTCATTTCGTTGAGATGCACTTTTTTTTTAGTTATTTGACCAAGTCCAGGAAAAGAATAATAATAATACTAACAAAAACAATAGGGTTTCCTACTTCATAGGACCCCTAAAAAGTACTGGGATGGGGCAACATGTAACAAGTGTCATAAAGGGGTGGGGGGGGGGGTGGATTTAGTGAAATATACAGCATGGTGGTAGTTAGTCTAGGTATAGTCTGAAGAGATGAGTCTTCAGGCCACGGCAGAAGATGGGTAGTGAGGGGGGTTCAGAGAGGGACGGGGAGTATACACTATTTCAGTTATGTTAATATGCTACAGTGTAGTACACTGTACATTAGTGCAAGTCAGGTGGATATTGCTATGGTAGTAAGTTGCATGATTGTCCATGGATGTTAGAATTAAGTGTTCCCTGATACTTGAATAATACAATATACAAAATGGTGGAATTTTATTTCTTTTGTAGAGGGTCCACCCAACTAAATGGCCTCCTTGGAATTAAGTTGGTTTCCTATCTGTCCTCCATTGTTAATTCCTCTCTCTCCTCTGGTCATGTTCCCTCTGATTTTAAGATGGCTCGTGTTACCCCACTTCTCAAAAAACCCACCTCAGACCCCTCCGATGTAACGAATTATTGACCCATATCGCTTCTACCCTTTCTGTCCAAAACCCTTGAACGAGCAGTTCTTAAACAACTAACCTCTTTTCTCCATCAGAACAACCTGCTAGACCCTCACCAGTCTGGCTTCCGATCCGGGCACTCAACAGAGACTGCACTCCTAGCTGTGACGGAGGCACTTGCCACTGCAAGAGCCTCATGCCTCTCCTCTGTCCTGATCCTTCTTGACCTGTCTGCAGCTTCTGACACGGTCAACCATAAAATACTCCTCTCCACCTTGGCTGGGATGGGAATTGCCGGGACTGCCCTGTCTTGGTTCGCTTCCTATCTTGCAGATAGGACCTACCAGGTCACCTGGAAGGGGTCTGCCTCTGCTTCTCACCCACTTGTTACGGGAGTGCCGCAGGGATCTGTACTGGGTCCTCTGCTGTTCTCCTTATACACCAGATCTCTTGGTTCAGTCATTAATTCACATGGCTTCTCCTATCATTGTTATGCAGATGACACACAACTCTTCTTTTCTTTCCCCCCCTCGGCCACACAGGTCAATGATAAGATCTCTTCCTGCCTGGCTGACATCTCCACCTGGATGGCCAGCCACCATCTGAAGCTCAACCTCAACAAAACTGAGCTGCTCTTCTTCCCGTGCAAGACCTCCTTACTTCGTGAGCTCTCAATCACGGTTGATGGCACCACAGTGACTGCCTCTTACTCTGCCAAGAGCTTGGGGGTGGTCCTGGATGACCAACTGGACCTCAAGGAGCACATCAAGGCAACATCACGGTCCTGCAGATTCCTTCTGTACAACATCAGAAGGATTCGACCATACCTGACGACGCACTCCACCCAGCTGCTCGTCCAGGCTACGGTGACCTCTCGCCTTGATTACTGCAACTCTCTCCTTGCAAGCCTGCCAGCTTGTGCCATACAGCCACTACAGATGATTCAGAATGCCGCTGCCCGACTCATCTACAACCTCCCCAAATTCTCCCACGTCATTCCTCTGCTGCGGTCACTTCACTGGCTACCGGTCGCCGCCAGGATCCGGTTCAAAGCCCTGACCCTTGCCTACACTGCTGCCAACAGGACAGCCCTCATCTACTTGCAGGAAATTACTTGATTCTATGTGCCTGCTCGACCACTCCGCTCTGCGGCAGCAGGGCGCCTTGTAACCCCTCCCACCCGCCCAAAGGGATCACAGAGCTTCTCCACCCTAGCTCCCCAGTGGTGGAACGAACTCCCCGTCCCTCTCCAAACCTCCCCCTCACTACCCATCTTCCGCCGTGGCCCTCTCTTCAGACTATACCTAGACTAACCACCACCACGCTGTATATTTCACTCTTTTATAAAAAAAAATATATAAAAAAAAAACCCTTTTCCTGTCACTTGTTACATGTTGCCCCATCCCAGCACTTCTTGGTAATTTGTATTTGTCCTAATACTGTAGCTTATTCTTCTGCCTAGTTGGCTTTGCAGATGTTAGGCCAGAATAAGCGTTTACTGTTCTCGGCTAGAAATAGCTGTACAAAATAAGTATTGTACCTTACTGAACCCGTGTTTAGCAGTTGTCTACGACCATGAAATGCACTTTTTTGTACGTCGCTTTGGATAAAAGCGCCTGCCAAATGAATGTAATGTAATGTAATGTAAAGAAGAAAAAAAAAGCTTTGATGTAGTAAACTACTTTTGCCATGTTGCTGTAGCTTAGCTTGCTACATTTCTCTGGGGGGTAGCTTCAGTGTAGTGAAGCTTCATTTAATGTAGAGTAACTGGCAGCTTAGCTCACTACACTTTCCAAGTAGCTTGCCCAATACTGCAAATTGGTTTTGCTAAAAGCCAGCTTGTCGGTGAAGTCCATAGACCGTATAAAAATAGGTGACGTCGAAAATGTCTGAAATTGCCCTTACAGCGTAAGCTACATGAGCCACGACCGACCAAAACTACGGAAGCACGAGTAAGCGGAAAACTTAGGCTACATTAGCTGCTAGGCTAAGTATCTGCACCAGCAAAGCACGTAGCGCTATCAAACCAATGCACATTGTTTCAACTAAGAACAGTAAAAAGAAAATAGTTGAAACTACTTATTTCGAAAGGCAAATATGAAAACGTGAATACGTACGTGACACCGTCCGTCAAATGATGCTCGACACTACTAAAATGCCATAAACGCTCAACATTTTACAACACAGCATCAAAACTATATTCATTCTGGTATTCGCGTTCGTTTTCGCCTGCGGATCACATCGAAGAACCACGCGATATGTCTAGGCTGCTTCTTACTTTCTGCGTTCCGAACATTAGGCGTCATATGTTCATATTCTTCCGCCAAGCAATGTAGTTCTTCAGCGAAGTTTAGCAGAATGGGTCCCAAGCAACACACAGACATGAAAACCATAGACATGATGAAACCCGCGAACGGCGGAGTGATATTTTCATTGCTAAAAAAAAGGTACTGTGTCGTCAACGTCTATATAAACGTATCGTATCCCAGCCAGTCGTTCCAGTGTCTAGTGTCATTAGTACTACTTGCCTCGCTGAATGAGCATGAAGGGGAGACTTCGCGAAGGCGATTTGCAGCAAATACACCAGAGTGGATAAATGGATATAGTTCTTGAAGTTGTGTTCTAAAATGTTTAGAATTTATAGAATTTTATTGTTTTCGGACATTGTTTGGCGCACTGTCTCGGGTAGGTATAGAAGCTTTCGTGTACCTTGTTGAGTTTGGCTTGCAGGTCGGATATATGCTTGTGATATATTGAATGTTTAAAATATATATATATATATTTATCGTTGTCATTTAATTATTTCAAGCTTTAAATGGTAAAAACTTGTGGGGGGGTTGTTTTTCCTTGATAGGCAGAAACGTTTTCGCTTGAAGAAAAACTTAACTACAATTCTTAAGGGAGAAAGTGGAAACACTTGTCATAATATTTTGCATGTGAGCTGGGTCTGCACTCATCACTCTTCCAGAATATAAAAACATTGGTGACAGTTACTCCTTAATTTACGGGGGATTATGTATATGTATTTATTATCTACTCATTAGACTTATTCATTAATTCAGTGATGAGTAGTTAAGATCCCTGTGCGGGACTATTGGCTTCTAGTTGCGCAGCCGGTACAGTGCTTTTCACGTGCTCAGTGCGAGCCGCTACGATGGTGGTTAGAATGTGAAAAAAACCCAAAGGGAGAAAATCATTCAAAATCCAACTATGTAGAGCAGATCATATACAGCCAGGGTAGATTAGCGGGTCTGTCAGCGCCAGCATGAAAAATATCGTTTATAAAGTTTCGGTTAGCTAACGTTAACGTTAGGAAGGGCTGGATCAGCAGGTAGCTAGCTAGCTGTCAAAGTCAGGTTTATTTGTCATTACAAACCATATGCTGCGCAGTACACGATGTAACGAAACTTCGCTTCGCAAGGTTTCGGTGTAACATAGACTTTCAGTGTGCTCACAGCACTTACAAAGGAATACACACATTGTGAAAATCAGAATCACAGTGCACTTAGACAAGACAGGTGCAGTAGGCAAGAGATAGACAATTTCGAATAAATAGTTTTATTAAAACATAGTAAGTAGTAAATATATTGTCGGTAATTTATCGAAAACCATGCTGGCTAGCTATATTGTTGTCGTTGTCTTGTGATAAAAATGTATATGACGTTATATTCCATTTTAAATTACGTCTTAAGTTAGTTCAGTTAGGTTGTACTCTTTTATACGGTCTATGGTTGTTCTTTATAGATCCCTGAAGGAAATCCTGTTGTCATCACGACCGTACAATTATGATGTGAAATAAACAATATAACTTAATAGTACCAAATCTGTTATTTCCAGTAATTTTAAATTGAAATACGATATCAAAGTGACACTAGAAGTAGAAGGGCGCAAGTGTGTTCCAGCTGATCCGTGACGATATAAGCGTGCGTCGTGAGCACAGTACCGGTATGTGTAGTTCCTAAGCGTACTAACGTACACAACGTTGTACCTTGTACTTCTCATTGGTCAATCGTGCTGCTGATATTATATTTCATGAGTCCTATACGTCATGAGTACCGCATACCTCGCCACCGCATACCTCGCCGAGAACGAGAATTTCTTATCTGCGGATCACATCAACAGGCCACGCGGTATGTCAAGGCTTTCCGCGTTCCGCCCATAGACATAATAATTATTCTTCTGCCAAGCAATGCAGTTCTTCAGCGAAGTTTAGCAGAATTGGTCCCAAGCAATACAGACATGAAAGCTATAGGCATGATGTCGTGAACGTCTATATAAATTTACCGTATGCCATCCTGTCGTTCCAGTGTCTAGTGTCATTATTACTACTTGCCTCGCTGAATGAGCATGAAGGGGAGACTTCGCGAAGGCGATTTGCAGCAAATAGACCAGAGTGGATAAGTGGATATAGTTCTTGAAGTTGTGTTCTAAAATATTTAGCATTTATAGAATTTTATTGTTTTCGGACATTGTTTGGCGCACTGTCTCGGGTAGGTATAGAAGCTTTCGTCTACCTTTTTGAGTTTGGCTTGCAGGTCGGATATATGCTTGTGATATATTGAATGTTTAAAAATATATATATATTTAGCGTTGTCATTTAATTATTTCAAGCTTTAAATGGTAAAAACTTGTGGGGGGGTTGTTTTTCCTTGATAGGCAGAAACGTTTTCGCTTGAAGAAAAACTTAACTACAATTCTTAAGGGAGAAAGTGTAAACACATGTCATAATATTTTGCATGTGAGCTGGGTCTGCACTCATCACTCTTCCAGAATATAAAAAAATTGGTGACAGTTACTCCTTAATTTACGGGGGATTATGTATATGTATTTATTATCTACTCATTAGACTTATTCATTAATTCAGTGATGAGTAGTTAAGATCCCTGTGCGGGACTATTGGCTTCTAGTTGCGCAGCCGGTACAGTGCTTTTCACGTGCTCAGTGCGAGCCGCTACGATGGTGGTTAGAATCTGAAAAAAACCCAAAAAATGCACTTAAAAAAAAGAAAAAAGATATGAACAGTTAAGCGTCGTTTTCTATGAAATAAAAAAGGTAGATTTGGTATACCGAGGTGCAGTGTGCGGTCAAGAAAGTTCAATCATCAGTATCTTTGTTTTGCTGATGTTATCTGTGGTTTTCAACTGCAGTCAATGACTAAATTCACCAGAGGGGATGAACCAGACTTTTATAGAGAGTAAACGGGAAGGGCAGTCTGTAGCTGGGCAGGCCACGCGGTTTTTATGTGGGAAGCGGCATCTCAACCAAGCTGAAAGCCGGTTTTGGCAGGAAGTAAAAGATTGGCCAGTTGGCTGTCAAAGAGAAACGGTTCCACTGGTTCTAATTGACCGACTAGCAGCGCGGTTCACTACAATATTATCAGTAATACCAGAACGTAAAAAATATAAATTCACCACTGTGACAGGCGGAACATCACTGGCTGCAGCTAGAGGCAGCAGCAGCACTGTATAATACTTAAATATAAATCATTGTGTCTACTTGTGTCCGTGTGTATTTTAATTTTTTTTTTCGGCTTCCAGACGGGGTCAAAATGTTGTCTCCTAGCCCAGGGATGATTTGGGATGAGTGTTCTCCTGCTTGGTATCCTATTTGGTGACTGTGGCAAACACGCCTGCCACAGGCCACCGAAGTGGCTTTCTTTGGGGCCCTCCAGCACAGAGACACAGGGAGAAGATGTTAAAACAGTCCACGTTTATTTGCAAGGGTCGGCAAGATGTTATAGCCGAGGAGCAGATGTTAACACACTGTCATGACAGAGAGGCTCCCCTGTGTGGGTGGGGATGGCAGATTTAACCTGTGCGCAGTGATTACCTCACTACGCACAGGTGCAGCCACTCCTGTTCCTGGGTCCAATTAGCCTGGCCAATTATCTAATTATTAACCAATTATCCAATTGGCCAGGTCTAATTAGCTTGACCCAGGCAGGTGTGGCTGCTTAAACCAGCCATCCCCACACCACATACCCCCAACGCCAAACTGAGGCCAGGGAGAATCCCTGGCCGAAGCCTACTCCCCCCCCAGCACTCCAACCAAGCGAGAAAAAAAAAAAAAAAAAAACGAAACAAAAAACCAAGCGCCCTTAACACTTTAAGGGCCCCGGAACAGTCCAGTGCACAGCCGCGACCCCCCCCCGGCCGATGGGGCAGCCCCCCCCCCCCCCTCCCCCCCGGAGCGCGGGGACCCCCGGGCCGCCCAGCCGGCCGGCGGGGATGCCACCGGCCTGGGCCGCCCCAGGGGCCGCGGCGGGGCGGCCGGGCCGGCGGGCCGGCTGGGCCGGCCCCCTTGTGGCGCTGGGGACCAGGAACCCTTGCAGGTGTGGTGGCCGCCAGTCGGCTCTGCTGGAAGGCTGGTGCAGGCTTTCCCCTTCACGGGCTCCGGGCAACCCAACCAGGCCAAAACGATGAACCAAAACAACCAACAGACAAGAAAGGAAGCAATACGGCGCGGCCACTGCTCGTGCGCCGCCCGTAGCTGACCCGCCTTCCCGGCCAAGTCCAGCTCACGGCGCGACCACCTCTCGTGCACCGCCCGTAGCTGACCTGCCTTCACGGCCAGGTCCAGCTCCCCAGCGTCCCAGCCGAGGATCGCTTCCTTCCCCTCCGTGGTCATCTCCCGCTCCCCGTCTCCGGCCTGGAGGATCCGCCCAAAGCCCTGTCAGGAACACCGCAGCTGTTCCTCCTCCAGTGTGCTTCCTGGCTGGCCCTCCTGTGCCTCTTTCTTGTGCCGGAGAAGCCCCACGTTGGGCGCCACTGTGGCAAACACGCCTGCCACAGGCCACCGAAGTGGCTTTCCTTGGGGCCCTCCAGCACAGAGACACAGGGAGAAGATGTTCAAAACAGTCCACATTTATTCCACGAGGGTTTGGCAAGATGGTAAAGCCAAATGAGCAGATGTTAACCCTGTCATGACGGAAGCTGCCTGGTGTGGGTGGGGATGGCAGATTTAACCTGTGCGCAGTGATTACCTCACTACGCACAGGTGCAGCCACTCCTGTTCCTGGGTCCAATTAGCCTGGCCAATTATCTAATTCTTCACCAATTATCCAATTGGCCAGGTCTAATTAGCTTGACCCAGGGCAGGTGTGGCTGCTTAAACCAGCCATCCCCACACCACATACCCCCAACGCCAAACTGAGGCCAGGGAGAATCACGGGCCGAAGCCTACCCCCCCCCCCCACCCCCGCACTCCCAACAAAGCAAAAGACAACAAATAAAAAATAAAAACCACTCTAAACACGCTACAAAAATTTTTAAAAAAAAGTCAGGGTGGGTGGCCCCGGAACAGTCCAGTACATGCGGTGACCCTCCTTCAGACGACAAGGCAGCCCTTCTTCCTCCTCCCTCCTGGAGCACGGGAAGTCCTGGGCTGCTCTGCTGGCTGGTGGGGGCGTCACCGGCTTGGGCTGTTCCAGGGGCTGTGGTGGGGTGGCTGGGCTGGTGGGCTGGTGGACTGGCCTTGTGGTGCTGGGGATCAGGAACCCTCGTGGCTGTGGTGGCCGCCAGTCGGCTCTGCTGGAAGGCTGGTGCAGGCTTTCCCCTTCACGGGCTCCGGGCAACCCAACCAGGCCAAAACGATGAACCAAAACAACCAACAGACAAGAAAGGAAGCAATACGGCGCGGCCACTGCTCGTGCGCCGCCCGTAGCTGACCCGCCTTCCCGGCCAAGTCCAGCTCACGGCGCGACCACCTCTCGTGCACCGCCCGTAGCTGACCTGCCTTCACGGCCAGGTCCAGCTCCCCAGCGTCCCAGCCGAGGATCGCTTCCTTCCCCTCCGTGGTCATCTCCCGCTCCCCGTCTCCGGCCTGGAGGATCCGCCCAAAGCCCTGTCAGGAACACCGCAGCTGTTCCTCCTCCAGTGTGCTTCCTGGCTGGCCCTCCTGTGCCTCTTTCTTGTGCCGGAGAAGCCCCACGTTGGGCGCCACTGTGGCAAACACGCCTGCCACAGGCCACCGAAGTGGCTTTCCTTGGGGCCCTCCAGCACAGAGACACAGGGAGAAGATGTTCAAAACAGTCCACATTTATTCCACGAGGGTTTGGCAAGATGGTAAAGCCAAATGAGCAGATGTTAACCCTGTCATGACGGAAGCTGCCTGGTGTGGGTGGGGATGGCAGATTTAACCTGTGCGCAGTGATTACCTCACTACGCACAGGTGCAGCCACTCCTGTTCCTGGGTCCAATTAGCCTGGCCAATTATCTAATTCTTCACCAATTATCCAATTGGCCAGGTCTAATTAGCTTGACCCAGGGCAGGTGTGGCTGCTTAAACCAGCCATCCCCACACCACAGTGACATCTCTTTCCCTGTCTCTCTGTCTTTCAGTTAGTCACTCCCTTCTGGGTACCTACACTGCAGTGAATTCTGATGAGTTCACTTGTGTCCTGTGGCTCGATGGCGAAGCAGTCGACTCCTACAGTAGCAATGGCATGGACAGTGTGCCCCGTAGAAATTGGATGCGTGAAGAGCCAGGCCGTTCTCTGTGGAAGTCTGTCAAACGCCTTAATATGGAGCACTGGAACAGAGGCAGAACTGACATCTTAAAAAAATACACAGGACTTAACATGTCTGGTAAGTGAGGGCCTTTATATTTCAGCTTTAAAATAAAAAATAAAAAATCAATCTGCATGTTGAAAGTTCCAAGTAAAGACCATGCGGTGCATGCAGGTATAATCACTGCATCATGTGCATCCATGTGTTTCAGGTGCTGCTGTCCTGCAGGGGAGGTTTGGCTGTGAGATCAAGCTAAACTCTGACTCTGTAAGTCGTACGAGGACCTTTGCTCAATATGGATGGAACGGAGAAGACTTCCTGTCCTTCAACCTCAGCAGGCTTCAGTGGGAGGCTTCAGTAGGATCTGCTGTCCCCATTACAAGGAAGTGGAACGGGGACCAGGGCATTATGAAGGAAACTAAGAACTACATGGAGGACATCTGTGTGATTGATCTGTCGGACAGTTTGTCTTTTGAAGCAAAGGAGAGCCAGGAGACAGGTTAGTACCAAGATCCCAAAGGAAATGGAACACACTGCAGTATATTGGAAAAATGTAATGTATGTATCAGGATATCAGAATGTCACAATATATGGGGACCTATTAAATTAATGCTGCTTTCATTGCTATATATTTACACACAAACACTATAGTGCTGCTTGAAAGTTTGTGAACTCTATAGGGATGGTCATTATTTTATTTTGTAAACAATTTCCATTTTTTAGTGTTAAAAAATATGCATCTCCAGTGTATTTTACATTTAAACTTCCAAATGATGTTTTTTTCTGGCTTTTTAAAAAAAAAAAAGGATGGTACCTTATTTAAAATGTGACATTATGTTTAGAGGTTTTACTCTAAATCAACACTTTCAAAACATGCCCACACACAAACACGTGCCTTTTCCTTTTTCCCATTTGAATGCAAATTGCCTGAACATACATTCACATGCAGCTCTCCTGACAGCCTGTACACATTTTTACATCTAAAGTAAAGTATGCAACACAGTATGCATCATTGCACAAAAATATAAATAAGAGGCCTTTCCTTGTGCACAAAAAAACTTCCATTTCATGGACTGCATTTATATATATATTTATATATTTCCTTTTTCTCATTTCAGCTGAGCCCACAGCTGCAGTATTTGCTAAGAGATTCCTGAACCCTGGGAAGGTTATTCTGACCTGCCTAGTTTCAGGATTTTACTGCAGAGACACGACGGTGGAGGTTTATCGGGATGATGACATCATCACTGAAGAAGACGGCCTTTTGTCCTCTGGGATCAGACCAAACGGGGATGGGACCTGCCAGCTGAGAAAGAGTTTGGACATCTCTAACAGCACTGAGGCATCGTATAGCTGTGAAGTCCAGTTCAGAAATCTTAAACAACTGGTCAAATGGGGTAAAACTGCTCACTGTGACCCGTTTCCATTAATGCTGACTCGCAGAACCAGATCAAATTATTAGTGCTGTGGGAACAAAATCGTGACCCCTATAAAAGAGTGTGGCATGAACCGTCAGTGTGGCTGTCAAACTATAATATTGCTGCTTTTTGCCTTTGCAGATGGGACGATATGGGAACGGGCTACACCAAAACAAGACTATGACACTGGACATCAGTACTGGTGGCTTATGGTACCACTTTTTGGGTTTTTCATCTTGATACTGGCAGTGATCTACAGATGGTGCACAACATACAGGTGAGAAGCAGGAGACATTCACCGTAGAATTATTGAGCATTCCTAGCATCTTGTCTCTTGCATTGAGGGGCACCTTGGAATAATTAGAGAGAGAGGGTGGGAGAAGGACACAGATGAAGAGAGGGAGGACAGAAAGGGAGAAGGACAAGGAGAAAATGAGAGAGAGAAGGACAGGGAGAAGAACAGAAAGGGAGAGAGGGAGGACACAGAAAGAGGAAGGACAGAGGGAAGGAGAGGGAGAACGACAGAGAGAAAGAGAAGTAGAAGGAGAGAAAGAAAGAAGGGTAAGAGAGAGACAGTGAAGCTCAGTACTCTGCTCAACCACACATTAATTTAGGAAAGGCTTTGGAAAATAGTGAAGTGACTGCACTATGCTTCTTGTGTAATTTAAGCTACCGTTACTTCTCATGTCAGGCGCATCACATGATGCTGGACAGAATGCAGAATTCCGTGTCCCAGAATCCCCGCTCTCAGGGAGGAGGACAGGAGAGGAGATGCTCACCAGCACGTTCAGCGACCTGTACCTCTTCTTGAATGATTCGGCAAATTCCCAAACCTTCCGAGTCTCAGACATGTCCAGGAGATGGATGTAAACGTCCTGAAATTAAAAACGCCACGCAGTAACGATCAGAGGGGAATCTGACCAAACTTCCTGGATCGCTGCTTTTACTCTGGCTGCCCAACGATAATGGATGGATCACTTCTGTCCGATGGAAATCCATAACACGCTACAAAAATTCAACCCAAGTGAGAGTGTAAGTACAGGGATTTACTACTGTTCAAAGTGCACCACAGATAAACATTTCAGGTGATCAGTGGTACAACTGCAAAGGCCCCCCGAGTTTGGATATTTGTGAAGCTCAATGGCGGGCGCGGACATGTTGTCGATTTGAAGCCAAAATCATAGAGTTAAGCGGTTCCGTGATTTTTACAATGTGATTGACAGTCCGGTGCGGAAAAACGCATCAACCTGAACGAACTTGAGGCTAGCTGTATTGCACCTTGCGGAGCATCATACATTCCTTGCATAATCCAAAACTATGCACATTATTGTGTAAAAAATGCACTCTTTCTATTACATTGCTTAAAAACGATGATTACATGAGACACTAAATGGGGCTAGTGCTGGGCAGCGTGTGTAGCTAATGCAATTACTATAGAGGTATTTATTTGTATAGCATGCATTGATGGAAAAACATCGTGGCTCTAATAGTTTGGGTCATCTAGCTAGGTTACCACAACAAAAAATGATCAGGCAATGTAACATTGTCAAGTCATTGGAAACAGCTATCATAACGTTCGTTCAAAACGTAGCTATAGCGTATCAACTACTACTAGTATTGATCTAACGTTTCTGTGTATAATTTATACAATGTTAGCTACGTTTAGCTAGCTAGCTAGCTACAATCAATTTAGTTAGCTAATTGTTCATAACTATTGAAGGCTTGTTACTGGTCAGCTAGCTATTAGCTATCGCTTATCATGAGTTTGTTACCTGAAACAAACATACAGGAAAACGTAAACTGATTTGCAACTATAAATGAAATAGGTGAAATATCGGTAACAACCTGTACCTAGTTCAGTAGGAAAAAATGTCCTTGTTATCATCCCGTGGTTATTTTTTCAACACTTTCACGATTTTTTTCTGTACCGCCAAATAAGTCAGAGGTGCTCCAGCACTAGCTTTTGGTTGCTAAGGGGACGTGTATCCACAACCCTATATAAATGAATGAATTAACATACATTTACTAGCATACTGTATAAGTGTCCTGTCTTGCGTATTTGAGGTTAATGTGAGGAAGGGTGGTCGCTATCAGCACGTCTAGGAATCCGTACATATTCACTGTAACTCAAGTCGCAGGACGCAAAATAGCTGTTGGGAAAGTAGTTTGAAAGTATGAAGCAACGTCTGAGCCATTGGCTTTAATGTGATAATTACGAGCGTGTTGCTTGTCTTAAAGTTGATCTAGTAAATAAGGCTGTATTAGTATTACTAAATGTGTATGTATGAAGTTTGTTTATTTATTTACACAGTTTATTATGTGTATTTTACAGGACTTATATTTTAATATGTAACGATGTCCAGTTATTTCTCAAAAATACGAAGTAACAATGGGCAAGCGTCTATAATTGATGTGTGGGGGTAGGCCGGGCTAACAGCAGGGCTGTTTCCTGCTTTGTGACAGTGGTGGTAGACGAACCAGGAGGTTCGCCACATAGCAAGCTGAAGTATATTGAAGCGGGGACAATGTGATGTAACGTTAACAGCAAGGCGGCTATCTAGCTAACGTTAGCTAGAATTAGGGCATCTGAGAATTCTCTTGTGTTCTGAAAGTGTATCTCCTGTGTAATCGCATATCGAAGCCACATCGGCGTACTCTTTGTTTAACGTTACTTAAAACGAGTGTATGTCGTGGTACCTTTTGTTAGAAAGCTAACGTAACTAACTGCGAGAGCTTGGAAGCACTGCAAGATATGAGTAGTGAATTGAGTGAGCTAATGGTGGCTAATTCTACTGCCAGTTAATCGCAATCTAGATATGCTGACAGAATGAGAACAGATTGACAATCGATATGGGCTTTCACCAAGTTTATTTACAGAGTAAATGGGAAGTTACAAGTGTTATACAATTTAGATGTTCACAGTGTATACTATGTCTTAATCTGAATACACAGACTACTGATGAGTCTTTTGGCTTTGTGTTGCAAGGCCGGGTTTTTTTGTGCGTGTTTTTTGTTGTTGTTGGATTTGAACTGCTGTGCTGGATCCTGGATTCGTCCGCCCCTGCTTGCCTACCCTGGAGAGCTACAGCGGCGCGGACTGGCGAGCTACCCATGTGATCGACCTGCAATTTTAAAGAGAAGGAAAGAGTTCAATTGTCCTACCACCGTTGTAGAAGGCACAAGTGTTTGAATTCTACAAACTGGAACTCAGCAACAAGTGGTCCAACAACCACACGGACTAAACTGATTTGCACAGTTAGTGTTTTAGAAAAGTGTTTTGGTGTTATAGTGTGATAAGTTTCCTTTACATAGGTACTTTCAATAGTACTACATAAGGGTTTTGGTTCCAAAATAAAAGTACTGAAGTCTAATTAGTGACAAATTATACTAGAACCAAAGAACTAATAATAGGGATAGACCGAAACGCATCAAAGAAATACTAAAAGTATGATTAAGGTATAAAAATAGGAAAAATAGTCAAAAATGAGTGGAACCAGAGAATATATAAATACAGACACAAAGTAAAAGGTCTTGGGGCCAACTATTTTTTTTTCTTTTCCCATTTTGTATATGTGTGTACTGTTGTTGTTTAATGCTTTCTACTTTGGAATAAAAACAAAAGGTACGGAGAACCAAAAAGGGAAAATTTAATTTTAAAAAAAATCATTCTCTTATCTTTGAAATATAGATCCTGCTTCTGTGTGCTTCATTCTTGATGTTCGACTCTCTCGAGTCAAATCTGTTGTCTTCTGATCTGGTCCATACTTACCAGATTTTATCCATTCTAGTAACGGTGTTAGTACTGAAACACTTGTTACATCTATGCAGATGACCTGGTGCTGCTGTCGCCCACTGCACGGGCTACAGCAGCATCTGGACCTGCTGGAGAAACACTGTCAAAACTGGGCCTTGACAGTAAATTTGAAAAAGGTAGACTTAAAAAGTCATGGTTGCCAAAAGAAGAACGTTTATGTGGTCACTGTAAGACAGGAGTGGTGGAGACAGAGATGCACTTCCTTCCCCTCTCGCAGCAGAATATGTTTCAGCCTGTCACAACCTGAGGGACAGTGAGAAACTACCCAGATAAAAGGTATAATGTGTTACCTGTTCAACTTGTACATATAATTAGTTAATGAAATCCCATTATAAATAGTCTATTGCTTTTTTCTCTCTCTCTCCTCCCTCTATTTGGAATTTTTGTATTTGTGTGTTTTTTTATTTATTAAATTGTTTAATGTGATGCTTTGGCAATATTTACTGTATGTATTTCACGCCAGTAAAGCAAATTGAATTGAATTGAGAGGGGGGGGGGGGGGGGGGGGGGGGGGGGGGGTGAGCATGAACAATCAGTCTTCATACATTACATTCCTGGCATTTAGCAGGAACTACAGGAATTTGTGGAAGAAAACAAGTGACTCGTAAAGTCAAGATTTAGCCATGGCTACAAGTTTATGTAGTGGCAAAGAGGAAAATAAGTTTGAGTACCTTAACCTGTAATGTGGATGTTTGCGTGAATACGGGTTTGTGTATACATGTATTTACTGGGGTGTGCTGAAATAGTCTTGCTCTCCAGGGTACAAGTCTATCTACAGGCATTCATCTAATTGTTCAGTGACAGAAGACCTTCTATCCGAGCAGGTAAAGGCGCTACTCATCCAGGAATCTTGAAAATAATGTTTTTGTGTCACAAAGAAGCAACATTAAAAATATGTTTGTCCAGGCACCAAATCTGACCTATCCCAGGGAGCCTTAACTAAGGTTACTCCATCTGGTTAGTGAAACCATCTTAATATCCCAGACCGTGACCCCTCTGTTATTTATATGAAGTAACACTAGGGTCCATCTGGACACTGACTCAAACAGATATCCCGGAGCAGCTGCACTGTCGGCTAGTGAACCTATCAATACGCCCAGGAGGCAACCCGCTTACAGTGTTACCCCAGGGCCGCATACAAGGCCAATACACTGACTGGTCCTCGCTACGCCTTGGAATACCAACGGGTTTGCGCTGGCCGTGATGTCCGCGAAAGGAGTTCCTGTGTCATGCGTATTATATTAGGTTAACCATATACGTTGAGAACCATTCATAATCGTATCGTGTTTATATTTAGAAGCATACAGCAGGTCTTGTTACAGCTATAGGTTTTATCATCTTGTGTGTTGTATTAGGTTAGAATTTTATCATGCATAATCACTGTTTAATCGCTCTCTATTAAAATTTGTTATTGACTGTAAATTCTGAGTTGTGGTTTCTCTTTCACGCTGACTGAATGATCCACTAACAAACTCATACAGAGGTATTTGAATTCACCATTATCGAACGAAAATTCCCTCAAATGTAACCGTTAAGTGATTAAGGCTGATGAGTGATTTGTGGCTCACTCATCAGCCTCATCATACGGGTTCCGTATTCTGACACTGCTGAGTCATAGTGAACGTGAACGATTCATTCCTTCTGAACTAATCTTATTGGTGAATGGAGAGGAACTGTCTCGCCTGCATGCAGAGGTGTAACTTTTGTTTGAGAAGTGGGGGTGGTGGGGGTGGTGGTTGCGGTTTGAAGCCGATTTCTCGCATTTCTACATACGTTTAGGGACTACGGTAACCAATACAAAATCCGGGGAATAATTAAGTTGGTCATCATGCTAAATTCTGCCAGAATAGTATTAAATATGCATCATAAAAACCGTCTTACTTTATATTTTGAAGAATAGGACTGACAGATATATGGTACTATCGATAGATAATGTACCATTTGCAACTTCAATCACAGCAAACATATACAATATAGGAATTTTCTCTGTGTGAAAAGAAACCGAACGCTCCAAGTTTACAAACTCATCAACTGATTCGGACCAGAGCAAACGAACTATAGGTGTAAAAACTATGGCGTCAATTTAATGCCAATAATCAGTAAGTAAAACAAGCAGCCTCGAGCGAAGATATTCACGGCGCGAGCACAAAACCACTTTCACGCATTAAGATTTAGTGGGTAATACTTGGGTTAATGGAATGCCCATTGGGGTAGGTTTAACAGGTCTAACAACGTTAAAAAATAATAATCTGCGGTCTGTAACAGCCGTTGCCCTAGCAATGACGATAGAATCCTAAACAACCCAGCTCCAGTCTGTGAATTGTACCGACCCACTAAATACCCACCTAAATGCTGGGTTTCAAGAGAACAATGGGCATTCCATTAACCCAGGCATTACCCACTAAATCTGATCTGAATGGGGCTTTAGTTACATATATTAATAAACATTTAATGACACTGCATTGTCTCCGGTAGGCGTCCACAGACGCCAAAATGTACTATAGAACTGAGTTAGGCAGGCTGTCCGTGTCCGCGACTCATCTGTGGCAATATTAGAGCCGTACAATCAGCAGCTCAATTCGCATTCTCAGTCAGAATCTGACAGATGGCCAAACGGTAGCGTATTAAGCACGATTTTTTCGTATTGCAATGGCGAACTTCCCCGTAGTGAGTATAGAATCAAAAGCAATTGGCTTACACTAGCTGGTTAGCCCAGCTAAAGTTGAGGGCAAAAGTTTACATACACCTAGATCTAGACTAAAGACATTCAAACTCAATGTTTCACAACTCCACACATTTCATGTCATAATGGCTAAGAGACAGATTTATTTCAGCTTTTATGTACTATATCAGATTTCCAGTGGGTCAAAAGTTTACATACACTTTGTTAGTATTTGGTGACATTGCCTTTTAAATGCTTAACTTGAATCAAGAGCTTGGGGTAGCCTTCCACAAGCTTCTCGCAATACTTGGCCAGAATTTTTGCCCATCCTGACGGAACTGGTGAAAGTCAGGTTTGTAGGCCTCCTTGCTCAGTCCATTAACTAGACAGTGGAACAGTTTTATATTTAAAGTGTTGTGCCCTTTTTCTTGGATTCACATATTATACTGAGAGAACTATCTCTATTGGGCAGCAGCTTTAATTGAGTGGTGTACATACAAAAAAGATTCATACAAAAAAACGTTACCAAAAAAAAAAAAAACCCTACTCTTCAAAGGGTTAAATCCAGCATTACAAAACACAAGAAACCTGGCTAGTGAGGTACAGGAGGGTGGCTTAAAAAGACACCGGAGAACTGTCTGATACACTGTCCCTGTCATTAACACAGAATTTCAGAATGCCTTGGAAAAAACAGTATGTTCTCAAAAAAAAAAAGTTATTCTCTTAAAAGGAAACACAACACCTAATACAGAAATGGGGAACTGATTTTATTACCAGTTAAATGATGTGCAACATTACATCTGTTTGTACGTCTGCCTGAAAAACCAGTATAAATTTTTTTATTTTATTTTTATTTTTATTTTTGGTGTTTGAGGTGGAAACACAGGCAGTTCCGGTTCGGGGGTTGGTTGGCATGGTGCCAAGGGATCGTTGATCAGTCCCATGAAAAGCAGAGTCCCTAAGAGACAAGAGAGAGTTTTAATGTTCCGCAGAACACATTCAGTTACCACCACTGTCGTTAGGATTTACCGATTTGGCGCGAACCAGAACCCAGAACACAATCTGACACAACAAAAGAACAAATT
Organism: Anguilla anguilla; assembly: GCF_013347855.1. Lineage (NCBI taxonomy): Eukaryota > Metazoa > Chordata > Actinopteri > Anguilliformes > Anguillidae > Anguilla > Anguilla anguilla. The sequence goes on from NC_049206.1 coordinate 5,043,090, forward strand.
GTACACACACACACACACGCCGGGTGGCCTATTTTTGTTTTTGCATTTTGTTTGACTGAGAGGAGATTGGATTGGCTGTGCTTTTTCTGTGATGTCACGTGGAATTTTCAGAAGCTAGGCGATGCAGGGTGTGGAGTTTTCTCACCGGGTTAGTGGTGAAGACACACACAGCTTTTTTTTTTTTTTTTTGCTCAAATCGGGTAGAGCGCATTAAATTAACATCAACGGTAACAGCACTTTAGCCGTAACACAACCTTTAGATTTGAGGTTCTTTCCCATTTTTTAAAAACCAAAAATGGGTGACATACCTGTGGGGTTGTGTCGAATGAGGAAGAGGAATGGTCTGTCTATGGTCACTGGTGGAGGGGAAGATCTGGTTAACAGGACCGAAGCTTGAAAAGAGAGGGGGGGGGGGGGGGGAGCAAAATGCACTGAATTAAAACACACCCCCGATGGGACGGGCCTCCCTGTTTTGAGCGGTGGGCCAAAGCGCACGGCGGCGTCCATTTTTCCTCCGTGCACCCGGGCTGGGTCGACTCGCCAGGTACGCCGTCGCCATGGTTACACTGTACACAACCGAGCAGTGTCAACTGCAGCATGCTTTTCCCCCCTGCCTCAGCACTGAAATAATGTTAATTGTGCTCAGCTTCTACTGGCTAAATGCTAATGCTACACATTGGGATGGGGAAAACTATCATTGCTGGAGTTCAAGCTTCAGATTTAAACCCAAAGACCACCAGAACTGCAGTACAAGTGGAACTGCTAATCCTCATTTCACAGACGCCAATAGCTGTTCAAGTTGTAATGCACTTCTGTGGTCAAGGTGGTTTAAACCTGAGCCTTTAACTGCGGTTAATCACACTGAAATTCAGTTTATTTTAAAAAAGTACCCGAAATGACAGACAACACAGGAAAGGGAAGTACGCACGTACTGCATCTATGCAGACAGACGCAAAGCTGGAAACCGCACGCTGATGCGTTTCTCGTTCCCTTTTCGCACGCTGGTCAGCGGTTGCCGTGGCGATGCCGGAGTTCCACCGCATCATGCGCGGGAAGCTGCGGACGGCGGAGCAGGGGGCCGACACGGGCGTGTGGCTGGCGGTGTCCAGAGCCGCCGCCGCCGCCGCCGCCACGCCCAGCGGGCTGTTCTTTCAAGGTGAGGGGGAGGGGCCAGCGTGGTGTAACGGGGGGAGGGGCCTGCGTGGTGTAACGGGGGGAGGGGCCAGCATGGTGTAACGGGGGGAGGGGCCAGCGTGGTGTAACGGGGGGAGGGGCCTGCGTGGTGTAACGGGGGGAGGGGCCTGCGTGGTGTAACGGGGGGAGGGGCCTGCGTGGTGTAACGGGGGGAGGGGCCTGCGTGGTGTAACGGGTGAAGGAGCTGGTCTTGTAACCCAAAGGTCACAGGTTCGGTTCCCAGATAGGACGCCGCCGTTGTACCCACGAGCAAGGTACTCAACCTGCATTGCTTCAGTAAGCTGTATAAATGCAATACACAACTTTTGCATAGCATTTATAAGTCGCTCTGGAGCGTCCGCTAAATGCCGGTAATGCAGTGTAATGGGCAGGGGTCCAAGGTCATCGCAAGGGGGTGGTGGGTGGGGCTTGGGGATTCAATCGACCGTACAATCAGACTAGCTTCAACGGTCAGGTCTAGGTATAGTTTTCACACAAAAACCAATACAGAAATATTTTCTTTCTTTAGGCGGCTAGTTCACAATAGAGACAAAACCAACTGGGGAAAAGGGGTTTTATTTGAGTGAACTAAACCAATATTCTTATATCATTAGACCCAGGCAAGGAGACACAAGGAGTTTGACATTCTGGTTGTGATATGGTTAGCCTTCCTGTTAAGGTGCAGTAAATGCTAACCACAGGGACCGTGTCCATGGTTCTGACCGTGTCCGTGGTTCTGACCGTGTCCATGGTTCTGACCGCGTCCGCGGTTCTGCATTGCAGATCGGCGGGCGGTTCCGACCCATTTGCCCCTGGCCTGGACCCGCAGCACCCCGGAGGAGGAGCAGAACTTCATGACTCAGCTGGACAAGCTGGCCAAGTCCTTCCGGACCCCCGCGGTGACCCGGTTCAGCCTGGTCAAACCGCTCTCCGACCAGTTCATCGTCAAACCCACCTTCTGAAAGCTTAAGGCCCGGTTTAGACCACAGCCTGACCCAGTATCCGCACTGCACAGACCCTTACTGTGTGTTTTGCCCTGCCCCACCACTGAAATGATGCTAACTGTACTCCGCTTCAACTGGCTAAATGCTAATGCTACACACTGGGATGGGAGAAATTGCCATTGCAATCTACAGGCACTATGTTTTCTAGACTAAAATCGTATTTAAAAAATGTATTTATAAACATGTATCCAAAAATATGTCTCTGTTTTTTTTTCTCCCTCCTGCTGAGATGTTACTATTGGGGAGGTACCATAGAGTTCCCTACTACCACAGAGCTTTCTGGCAAGACTAGGTTTGAGGGGACATGCTTAGCCATGACTCAGGTTATATACACACTGAAAGGATGCTAAATATACCTTTGTATGTCAGGGTCCTACAGTGCTCTGATTTTAGAAGCTTTGTTCCTGAAAATTGATATGTGCTAAAATAATTTAGGAGCACCTCAATTGAGGTGAATTGGCCTGCTCCTTAATGTTTCAACAAGGGAGCACGTGTGCTCCTCAAAAACAAAATGTTAGCATAGAGCTCTGTATGTACAGTTTAGGTTCTGGCCAGAGGTTGTAAGCTGTAGATAAAATGTTATACGATATTATTTCGTGCCATGTTATACGAAAATAAGCTTAATAAGAAAAATGCAATCAACATCCTCTTAAGACACAAACATTTTCTACAGAACTTGTAGGAAATGGGGTGTGTGGTGGGCGTGTGCCAGATGATCGGGCGTGTGCAGGATGGTGGGGTGTGTGGAGGGCGTGTGCAGGATGGTGGGGTGTGTGGAGGGCGTGTGCAGGATGGTGGGGTGTGTGGAGGGCGTGTGCAGGATGGTGGGGTGTGTGGAGGGCATGTGCAGGATGGTGGGGTGTGTGGAGGGCATGTGCAGGATGGTGGGGTGTGTGGAGGGCGTGTGCAGGATGGTGGGGTGTGTGGAGGGCGTGTGCAGGATGGTGGGGTGTGTGGAGGGCGTGTGCAGGATGATGGGGTGTGTGGAGGGCGTGTGCAGGATGGTGGGGTGTGTGGAGGGCGTGTGCAGGATGGTGGGGTGTGTGGAGGGCGTGTGCAGGATGGTGGGGTGTGTGGAGGGCATGTGCAGGATGGTGGGGTGTGTGGAAGGCGTGTGCAGGATGGTGGGGTGTGTGGAGGGCGTGTGCAGGATGGTGGGGTGTGTGGAGGGCGTGTGCAGGATGGTGGGGTGTGTGGAGGGCGTGTGCAGGATGGTGGGGTGTGTGGAGGGCATGTGCAGGATGGTGGGGTGTGTGGAAGGCGTGTGCAGGATGGTGGGGTGTGTGGAGGACGTGTGCTGTGAGTGTACAGTTTGGAATGGATGATGACTTATTTATGAGTTATTTGTCAAATAATGAACGGTCCAAGTTGGGATCTGATGTGTGTGGTCAGTGGTATCATTTCAGTTGTACGGCAGAAGGTAAGGTAAAATTACAAGGCAAAGATGACCAGGTAAGTTTTAGATCACAAGGAGAGCGGAATCGTTTGAATGCATTTTGGTAACAAAAAGCCCAACAAATTAAAGGAGGGTAGTCCTGTGTATCCAGAATATGTACCTTGAAAATATAAAAGCCAGAGAGGCAATCAATTGGATTATAATTTAATTGCCAACAATTAGGCATGTAGAATTGACAAATACAGACATGCATTCTACAGTTTTGGGGATCAGTAGAAGGGGAAAAAAGTATTGTTCATTTACGTACAATCTCGGCACAGAATAGACACAATATCAAATAAATGGATCAGGTAACCATTCACAAATCTCAGAAAAAATAGCAAAATCCTGTGATGACAAACACAAGACAATGTTGACATGAAACACATACATAAAAGCAGTGAATGGTTACGAAAGTAAAAATGAAACGAAAGAGGAAATAATGGTAACTGTAAACACCCCTCAACCCGAAAGGGGAAACAGTGGAAATATTAAGCAACAAAAGAATCGAAAGCATTATTGCAAAGATGAAAACGTGAAGACGTACCTGACACCGTCCGCCAAATAATGCTGGACACTACTAAAATGCCATAAACGCTCAACATTTTACAACACAGCTTCAAAACTATATCCATTCTCGTCTTCGCGTTCTGTTTTGCCGACGGTGGTCGTGAGTATGAATATTTGCCAGTATAATGCTGCGTTGAAGACGACTTGAATCCAATTCGGATATTTCAATCCGTAACTTTCCAACCTCTGATGCTGAATGACTATTTCGTCGAGAATGCTCTGTCAGCGGATCAACATCAAAACATCAAAGCACCACGCGGTATGTCTAGGCTGCTTCTTACTTCCGCGTTCCGCCAGGCAAAACAGTTCTTCAGCGAATTTTAGCGCAACGGGTGCCAAGCATCACAAGCCTGAGAAAACCACATACTGTGTCGTCACGTCTACGTAAATGTACCGTATCCAATCCAGTCGTTCGAGTGTCTTACTGCTTGCCTCGTTGAATGAGCATGAAGGGGAGATTTCGCGAAGGCTGTTTGCAGCAAATAGACCAGAGTGGATAAGTGGATATAGTTCTTGAAGTTGTGTTCTAAAATGTTTAGGATTTATAGCATTTTATTGTTTTCGGACATTGTTTGGCGCACTGTCTCGGGTAGGTATAGAAGCTTTCGTCTACCTTGTTGAGTTTGGCTTGCAGGTCGGATATATGCTTGTGATATATTGAATGTTTTAAAAAAAAATGTATTTAACGTTGTCATTTAATTATTTCAAGCTTTAAATGGTAAAAACCTGTGTGTGAGTTGTTTGTTCTTGATAGGCAGTAACGTTTTCTCTTGAAGAAAAACTTAACTACAATTTGTAAATTTGTAATTTGGGGGAAAGTGTAAACACTTGTCATAATATTTTGCATGTGAGCTGGGTCTGCACTCATCACTCTTCCAGAATATGAAAAAATTGGTGACAGTTACTCCTTAATTTACGGGGGATTATGTATATGTATTTATTATCTACTCATTAGACTTATTCATTAATTCAGTGATGAGTAGTTAAGATCCTTGTGCAGGACTATTGGCTTCTAGTTGCGCAGCCCGTACAGCGCTTTTCACGTGCTCAACGCGAGCCGCTACGATGGTGGTTAGAATCCGAAAAAACCCCAAAAAACGGCAGAGTTGGTATACCGTGGTGCAGTGTGCGGTCAAGAAAGTTGAATCATCAGTATCTTTGTTTTGCTGATGTTATATGTGATTTTCAACTGTAGTTGATGACTAAATCCACCAGAGGTGGCGAACCAGAGTTTCGTAGAGAGTAAACGGGAAGGGCAGTCTATAGCTGGGCAGGCCACGCGGTTTTAATGTGGGAACCGCATCTCAACCCCGGGGAAGCTGAAAGCCGGTTTTGGCAGGAAGTAAAAGATTGGCCAGTTGGCTGTCAAAAAGAAACGGTTCCACTGTCTCGTTAATTGACCGACTAGCAGCACGGTTCACTACAATATTATCAATAATACCAGAACGTAAAAAATATAAATTCACCACTGTGACAGGCGGAACATCACTGGCTGCAGCTAGAGGCGGCAGCAGCATTGTATAATACTTAAATATAAATCATTGTGTCTACTTGTGTCCATGTGTATTTTATTAACTTATATTTTTCGGCTTCCACACGGGGTCAAAATGTTGTCTCCTAGCTCAGGGATGATTTGGGATGAGTGTTCTCCTGCTTGGTATCCTATTTGGTGACATCTCTTTCCCTGTCTCTCTGTCTTTCAGTTAGTCACTCCCTTCTGGGTACCTACACTGCAGTGAATTCTGATGAGTTCACTTGTGTCCTGTGGCTTGATGGCGAAGCAGTCGACTCCTACAGTAGCAATGGCACGGACAGTGTGCCCCGTAGAAATTGGATGCGTGAAAGAAGAGGCCGTTCTCTGTGGAAGTCTGTCAAACGCCGTAATATGGAGCACTGGAACAGAGGCAGAACTGACATCTTAAAAAATTACACAGGACTTAACATGTCTGGTAAGTGAGGGCCTTTATATTTGAGATTTAAAAAAAATATATTTTTTTCCTCTGCTGTAGCTCTGTTTAAAGTTCCAAGTAAAGACCATGCAGTACTGTAGGTATAATCACTGCATCTGTATATTTCAGGTGCTGCTGTCCTGCAGGGGAGATTGGGCTGTGAGATCGAGAGAAACCCTGACTCTGGTGTAAGTCGTACGAGGACCTTTGCTCAGTACGGATGGAACGGAGAAGACTTCCTGTCCTTCAACCTCAGCAGGCTTCAGTGGGAGGCTTCAGCAGGATCTGCTGTCCCCATTACAAGGAAGTGGAACAGGGACCAGGACATCACCATGGAAACTAAGAACTACATAGATTACATCTGTGTGCATCACCTGTTGAGAAGTTTGTCCTTTGAAGCAGAGGAGAGCCAGGAGACAGGTTAGTACCATGGTCCCATACAGAAATGGAACACGTTGCAGTATACTGGAAAAATTGAATATATTAACAAATATATGGGGAAATATAAGAATTATTTCTCCTTTAATTGAAATATATGTGCGTGCATGCATTCCAAAAATAAAAAGTCACATAATTCCAGTATATAGCAGTATGTTACATTACCCTAAGGGGTCTGCACATCTTGTAATGTAAAAAAGGTGCAAATAAATTGCTTGGAAAAAAATCTGTTAGCCATAACATCCTAGAGTATATCTGAAAATTAGTTAGAATGTCTTTTACATTAAAGCTTCCAAATGATAATGTGTTCTTGCTTCTTTTTTGAAGACAGGTACATTAGTTAAAATGTGACCTTATATGTCAATGGGGATTTACTCAGGAAAACAACATTTTCAGAACCAAAGTAAAAGAAAATGTGCCTTTTCCCTGTTTCCATTTCAATGCAAGTTGCCTGACCATTCGAATACAGACCTGTCAGCCCGTACACATTTTCACATCCAAAGTACACTGGTATGCATCATTGCGAAAATACGCAAGAGGCCTTTCCTTGTGCACAAAAAAAGTTGCCTTTTCTCTTTTTTCCCCATTTCAGCTGAGCCCACAACTGCAGTATTCGCTAAGAGATCCCTGAACCCTGGGAAGGTTATTCTGACCTGCCTAGTTTCAGGATTTCACTGCAGAGACACGACGGTGGAGGTTTATCAGGATGATGACATCATCACTGAAGAAGACGGCCTTTTGTCCTCTGGGATCAGACCAAACGGGGATGGGACCTGCCAGCTGAGAAAGAGTTTGGACATCTCTAACAGCACTGAGGCATCGTATAGCTGTGAAGTCCCGTTTGGAAGTCTTAAACGACTGGTCAAATGGGGTAAAACTGCTCACTGTGACCCGTTTCCATTAATGCTGACTTGCAGAACCAGATCAAATTATTAGTGCTGTGGGAACAAAATCATGACCCCTATAAAAGAGTGTGGCATGAACCGTCAGTGTGACTCTCAAACTATAATATTGCAGCTTTTTTCCTTTGCAGATGGGAAGATATGGGACCAGGCTGCACCAAGACAAGGCTACAACACGAGACGTCACTGCTGGTGGCTTATTATGCCACTTTTTGGGTTTTTCATCTTGATACTGGGAGTGGTCTACAGATGGTACACAACATACAGGTGAGAAGCAGGAGACATTCACCGTAGAATTCTGGAACATTCCTAGCTTCTTGTCTCTTGCATTGAGGAAGTCCCCAGGTGGGGGGGGGGGGGGGGGGATATTTACAGCTGGATATTTACTGAAGCAATGCAGGTACAACGGTACAACGGGTACCGCTCAAGGGTACAACGGCAGAGTGCTATCTGGGAATCGAACCTGTGACCTTTAGATTACAAGACCAGCTCCTTACCCCAAAAAACAAAACGCACTGAAAATGCAATTTATCAGCGCAATATAGAATAAGACGATATAGTCCCCATTTGCAGAACTACTGTTGTGTCACAAGAAACAAGAAGTAGGGCCCAGGTGCACAGATAAAAACATGAGGAAGCAGATTTGCAGAACCTGATTTTCTTTCTTTCCACCCCCCCCTCCGCCTTTCAGTAAATTTTGGCTGATAATGTCCATGAACATCCAATGCACTCTTGCCACTCGCCAAACACCCCCCCCCCCCCCCCCAAGGAAAAAACGTCTTGCATTCATCTTTCCCACTTATTCATTTTTTCTTTTTCATTCTCCTTCTTTACTTCCCTCTCTCTTTCACATTCCCCAATTCCCTTGGTCTATCTCTCTAAGGGTGGGAGATTTGGGTTTGTAAAATACGGGGTTGGGGTAGGTCTTAAGGTAATTGTGGAAAGTTTTTCCCTTTCAAAAAAGGAAAATCAAGTCTCATTTTGTTCCTTTCTTTGACTCCGCCCCCAGGAGAGAATGATTGACACCAGCGGAAACAGCCAGCTGTAAGCGGGCGTACCTGCAGGAGATGCACTACGAGTCGAACCCGGACCACGCCGAAACGTGCTAGGAGGACGACTCCAAGGCCAAGTCATTCTCCGAAAGTGAGGGGCTTATCTCCGTGGACGGGTCGAACAACGAGGGGGACCCAATGGCACATGAAGCCAATTCATGGAGGCTGCCGTGTTTGACTGTGGGCTTTAGGCACCGGAGTGTGCGCACCACTGAAGTGTACTTCACTGGTGCATGCTGGGTACCTAAACGTAAAGGATCACAGTAAACGCAGAGCAGTGAAGTTAACCCGTGGGGCTGCGCCCCGAGAGCTTTCACGAACTGTGACTTTACTGGCTAGCTCCAGGAATTTGGCTAAGAGACAGATTTATTTCAGCTTTTATGTACTATATCAGATTTTCAGTGGGTCAAAAGTTTACATACACTTCGTTAGTATTTGGTGGCATTGCCTTTTAAATGCTTAACTTGAATCAAGAGCTTGGGGTAGCCTTCCAAAAGCTTCTCATAATACTTGGCCAGACTTTTTGCCCATTCTTCCTGACGGAACTGGTGAAACTCAGTCAGGTTTGTAGGCCTCCTTGCCTATGGGATACACATTTTTCTATGGGATTCAGGTCAGGGCTTTGTATTGGCCACTCCCAATAATTTCACCTTGTCTTTAAGCCACAACTTTGGACGTATGGTTAGGTTCATTGTCCTGCTGGAAGTCCCAGTTACGACCAAGTTTTAACTTTCTAGCTGATGTTTTGAAGTGTTGCTTCAGTATTTCTTGATAATCATCCTTCCTCATGATGCCATCTATTTTCTGAAGTGCACCAGTCCCTTTTACAGCAAAACACCCCCACAACACGATGCTGCCACCCCCATGCTTCACAGTTGGGATGGTGTTCTTCGGGTTGAAAGCCTCACCATTTTTCCTACATACAGAGCGCTGATCATTATGGCCAAAAAGTTCATAAAATAAAAAATAAAATAAAAAAGCCAGAATGAAGTTTACAGGTGATCACCAGGATGAAGGCCTAGCCTTTTGGAGGAGTGTTCCATGGTCAGATGAAACAAAAAATTGAACTGTTCCACTGTCCAGCTAGCTGGATTTGGTTTGAGTCCAACCACCAACCTTTTTGGTGGTTGGATTGTCTTCCGCTCTCTCTCCTTCTGTTTCTCTATGCTGTTCTGTCTAATAAAGCTGAAAAAAAAAAGTTATTCTCTTAAAAGGAAACAGCACGGCTAATACAGAAATGGGGAACTGATTTTATTACCAGTTAAATGATGTGCAACACGTGTTTGTACGGCTGCCTGAAAAAATTTTTTATTTTATTTTTATTTTTATTTTCGGTGTTTGAGGTGGAAACACAGGCAGTTCCGGTTCGGGAGTTGGTTGGCATGGTGCCAAGGGATCGTTGATCAGTCCCATGAAAAGCAGCGTCCCTAAGAGGCGAGAGAGAGTTTTAATGTTCCGCAGAACACATTCAGTTACCGCCACTGTCGTTAGGATTTACCGATTTGTCGCGAACCAGAACCCAGAACACAATCTGACACAAAAAAAGAACTAATTGTACACACACACACACACACACGCCGGGTGGCCTATTATTGTTTTTGCATTTTGTTTGACTGAGAGGAGATTGGATTGGCTGTGCTTTTTCTGTGATGTCACGTGGAATTTTCAGAAGCTAGGCGACGCAGGGTGTGGAGTTTTCTCACCAGGTTAGTGGTGAAGACACACACAGCTTTTTTTTTTTTTTTTTTTGCTCAAATCGGGTAGAGAGCATTAAATTTACATCAACGGTAACAGCACTTCAGCCGCAACACAACCTTTAGATTTGAGGTTCTTTCCCTTTTTTAAAAAAACAACTAATGGGTGACATACCCGTGGGGTTGTGTCGAATGAGGAAGAGGAATGGTCTGTCTATGGTCACTGGTGGTGGAGAAGATCTGGTTAACAGGACTGAAGCTTGAAAAGAGGGGGGGGGGGGGGGAGCAAAATGCACTGAATTAAAACACACCCCCAAGGGGACGGGCCTCCCTGTTTGTTTTCCAGTGACCACCTCAGTCACATTTGACACAGTTCTGAGTACCAGGAAACGGAAGCACACTCTGCGGCTCTCTGGGGACTGCAGTCGCAGGCCACTGTCATAGGGAAACCCCCTCACCCGTGGCGACTGATGCTTTGGTTCCGTCTTCATTGACCTCCATTTTGGCTCTCTGGACAGCCTTGGAGACATACAGTGGCTCTGAGCCTAAGGGGGGGGGGGGGGGTAGTTAACAGTTACATGTCATAGTAACACAGCCTTTGAAATATATCAAGTGTGTTTGCTGACAGTATTAACTGTCATTTTCTTTTCTGCCTTGAAGGGGGTGCTGGAGAGCCATTTTCATTAAAATGGAATGGCACAGAATTAGTAGCAGTGGTTGTTTTTTTTCCCTCATTGTAAACTTGAATACCTTGACCTAAATGTCAAGTGAACTTAAAAATAAACAGAATCTTTTGAACCTTTTTGACACTGTCTCCCCCCACCCACCCCCCCCACCCCCACTAAAATCACTTACTAATACACAGACAGAGAAGCAGGCAGACTTACAGTGCAGGCGTAAAACTGTGACTCAGTATCACCTTACTCACATATGTGTCTGAAGTCGGCTTTATGTTGGTCGAAAATGTCAGTGACATTCAAAGCTAAGAGAGGAATTTTCATATCGAGCTCGGCCTCCAGTGAAAACCTACAGGGCAGGCAGACAGACAGACACGGAGAGGGACAGAGGGACAGAAAACACTCCTCCTTCAGTGAAGGAGAGCTAGCTGGAACACAAAGAGGGGCTAACCATTTAGCTAACAGAGCTGCATGCGAGCTGGATCAGCTGCTCTATAATCTATGTGAAAAGGAACAGCTGTTCCAGCTGTAATACAGCTCTGTGATGCAAGGGTCTGAACATCGGAAGGTTTACACTCTTGTCCAGGGCTTACTCTTACTTAAGATAAAAGGAAATACAACCTTCAGATAACTGAAGAAAAATACAACAAAATCATATGATTAGTGGGAAGAGGGAAGAGCGAATGGAATGCTTTAAAAAATATATAAATTATTATCATTATTACTATGTAACCATGGTTTAAAAAATCTGACACAATTGCAAGAACATGAGTGATGCAACGGCACGGTCTCTGGGGGTCACCGGTTAGAACGCACACGGTCCTCACGACCGGCCTCACCTGGGCAGCGACAGGGGAACGAGACTGGGGCTCAGGAGCTCCGCCCACCTCCGCACGGCGGCCACGCCCACGTGGGGGAGGAGGGCGGAGAGGGGCGTGCCCACGGGCGGCACGGCGATCAGCAGGCTGAGCGCGTCGCCGCGGAAGGGCAGCTCGATGACGGAGTACCGCAGGCCGACGGGGGTGCTGGCGGTCCCTGTGCGGGGAAGCGGGGGCTGGATGAGGCCTCGTCGCGGATCATTTAGACTCCTCAGACACCTGGCGTCTGTCCTCCTTCCTTCTGTCCTCTCTGCGTATTCGTATAACAAACTTAATGTCACCTGGTGCGAACAGGTGCAGAAACCTGTCGAGACTTGTGTTTGATTACATTCAACTCGCGACGAGCGAAATGGCGAACACGTATTCCAGGTGAAACAAAGTAACAGACACCTACCATTTTACAAATGTGACCGCAGTGCGAACGACGTCCTCCGGAGAAAAGTATTGTAATGTACAATTTGTTATAAACCTCTTCGCATTTCGCACAGTTCTAGTAACACGTACGTGGGCATAGTTGCCCTTCCCAGAATTCACTTAACAGAAAGTTATGGAGCCTCCTTCTCGCGCAGATCCACAGGGAAATTGCGCCGCCCGCGTCACAGGATTCCAGACACCCGATTGGTTGTGCACCTGTGGAGCAAGGTGTCTCGCGTGCGAGTTAGCGGTATCGTTGATATTATTCTCCCTGTATGTTGGGCCCAGAAAAACGAACCAGAAGCAGTTAGCCGAATCAATCCAAACCTTAACTGTGTGCACAGTCATTATATTAAATAGCTGAATGTGGAAATTATTCGGGTCCATACGGGCAATATACTCGAGAACCTTGACTGGAATGAATTAGCAATTGTTATAATAGTTTATTAACAAAATAATAATTTGCTTGCCTATTCCAGATGATGTACCGGTGTCATTTTATGTGAAATGTAAGCAGAATTGAAATGTTCAATTTCTTCCCCCCTTTTACTCCCAATAACATATCTTAATAGGTGCAGTCAGATAAATAATTGTCCTCAAAAAAGTAAAGCAAAAAGCAAACTAACGGCCGTTGTCAAAAACAGTGAGCGGACGCGCCTGCTGAAAAAGAATTGAGATTGAAAGGATCCGTTACAAACTTAGATTTATTGGGCGGCGTGACGAAAGTGGGAAAAGTATGTTTTTTGCGGCTCAAGAACTGAACAGTGCTGTGTGATCGCTAGATGGCAGCAAGCACCATCCAAATATCAACCTCCGAAAACCACGTGACTGTTATAGGAGCGCGTGTGCAAGGCAGAAGTGCTTGTAGATTTGCAATGTCTCTTTATAGGAACATAATCTGGTTTTTAAAAGGAATTCATGAATATACAAGGTAATTGGGCTAAACATCCAAAATAAGAGGTATTCTTCCATTTTCATTTTGAGACTGAATTTTTGTTTTGTCATTCGTTAATCTCTTTAGGATAACTTCTTAAAAAATCTCTGGGAACTAGAGCGCTAGCAACTGAACTTCGGCGTTCCTCTCACTAAGGACGTTAGTTTTGTTTGCAGTGTATTGTTCTGGCACAGTTGTAATTTGGTAATTTGCATGGCCACGTTTGGGTGAAAATGATCTGAAGGTGTTTGAAATTTTCCAAATTTTACTGCGCAAATTAAAGGAGTTAATAGCTACAGTTTGGCAAGCAAATCAAAGACTGATTATGATGCCCAGCTGCTTTTCGATTGGAATTAAGATCCGTGCATAACACTTACGAACCGGACTGTTCTACATAACAGCACAAAGAGAGTTTGTATTTACTAAGAACAATCTATGCCACAACTCTTTCCATCATTAGATTATGAATGTAATGTAATTATGAAGACATTTTTTGTTTGTTTGTTTGTTTGTTTTGGGTGCCAATTCGATGTGACCCCTGACAAAAGTCGTGAGACATGACTCAGAAATGCCAACGACACAGAAGTAGCCTACAACGGTTCTCCGTCAGCGTGTAATTGCCCGACTATCGGTGAGATTAGTCCCCGAATGGAGGCTATCACGTGCTCTGATCTGCTTTCGTGCCTGAAACCTGATTAATAACGCGGGATCGGCGACTGACTTCATTGATTCACAGAAATGAGTCCGGTACCCTAAAATAACATCCCATCGACTGAAAGCGTCTGCGCTTTGCATCCAGCGTCGAACACTGAAGGCTAGGCTGTTAGAACTTCCTGAAACAAGCCCCTTTCCCACGTCTATCTTTTTTTAAAAAAACGAATAGTAATCACAATGAATGTTCTTTAATTTTAAGTCACAAAACTGAACTGAGTGTGGTGGGGAGATAGAGACTAAGTCAAAAACAAGAGAGTGGACATGAATGCTTCTCGATCACTGTGTTCTTACAGGGAATTTTTTTGTTTGTTGCTGTTTTAACCTCAGAGTACAGTGTTCACTAACTGCAGTAAATGCCTATCTGATTCTGTGCATGGTTCACTCTGTTGTGGTTTTACTTTAGCTTGTAGAAAGCGCGTTATCTTTGCTTCCAGTGTTTGAGACTTTCCGACTTGTGGTTTTATTTAAATCGCTGCTGGTTTGCAGGAATGGCTTTGAGGCCGCTTCCGCCCATTTTGTGGACAGTGACCTGGACGTCTCCGTAGCGGGGAGGTCCTTCATGATCACCGGAGCCAACGGCGGAATCGGAAAAGCGGCGGCTATCGCCATCGCCAAGAGAGGTCTGTGGGGGTGGGGGTGGGGGTGGGGGTGGGGGTGGGGGTGGGGGGGTCAGAGCTCACGCCCGCGGCAGAGCACTTGGGTTGGGGAAGGACGGGGCGGGGCCATAGGGTTTCATGTAAAAAAAAAAAAATTTAAAAAAAGATTTGTAGCAAGGAGCTCACAGTCAGTGAGATAGAATGTTCATGTGATCTAAGTGTGTGAATCTAAGCCTGTGTAAGTTTTTTTTTTTTTTTCTTTGGCAATGTGACATCATTGTAAATTGTTGGCGGTCTACGTTCGCCACCCACCCCCACCTCTTTTCAGGTGGTACGGTCCACATGGTGTGCAGGAACTGGGAGAGAGCGGAGGAGGCCAAGGACGATATCTGCAGGGAGACTGGGAACAAAGTAAGTCTCACGGCCCTGGTCATGAAATCACCATGGATACACAGGCACCTTCCCTGATTGGCTGAATGTTGTGTTCTCATTCCCCCCCCCCCCCCACAAATATCCAAACTCGGGGGGCCTTTGCAGTTGTACCACTGATCACCTGAAATGTTTATCTGTGGTGCACTTTGAACAGTAGTAAATCCCTGTACTTACACTCTCACTTGGGTTGAATTTTTGTAGCGTGTTATGGATTTCCATCGGACAGAAGTGATCCATCCATTATCGTTGGGCAGCCAGAGTAAAAGCAGCGACCCAGGAAGTTTGGTCAGATTCCCCTCTGATCGTTACTGCATGGCGCTTTTAATTTCAGGACGTTTACATCCATCTCCTGGACATGTCTGAGACTCGGAAGGTTTGGGAATTTGCCGAGTCATTCAAGAAGAGGTACAGGTCGCTGAACGTGCTGGTGAGCATCGCGCGGCTCAAGAAGTATAGTGCAGTCACTTTACTATTTTCCCAAGCCTTTTCTAAATGAATATGTGTGGTTGAGCAGAGTACTGAGCTTCACTGTCTCTCTCTTACCCTTCTTTCTTTCTCTCCTTCTACTTCTCTTTCTCTCTGTCCTTCTCCCTCTCCTTCCCTCTGTTCTTCCTCTCTCTTTCTCTGTGTCCTCCCTCTCTCCCTTTCTGTCCTTCTCCCTGTCCTTCTCTCTCACTTTCTCCTTGTCCTTCTCCCTTTCTGTCCTCCCTCTCCATCTCTGTCCTTCTTCCTCCTTCTCCTTCTCTCTATCCTTCCACCCTCTCTTTCTCTCTGTCCTTCTCCCTTCCTCGCATTCTCTCTGTCCTTCTCTCTCTCTGCATGCTCTGACAGATTAATAATGCCGGCTGTATGGTCAGCCAGAGAGAAGTGACCAATGAGGGTTTCGAGAAGAACTTTGCTACCAATACTCTGGGTAAGGATCCATGTACAACTTCCAGATACACACGCTAACACGAAGATAGCCAAATCTGGCCCTCAAGGCCAATAGTACTGCTGGGTTTTCATTCTTCCCCTCTAATCAGGACTGATAATACTGATAATAACCTGGGACACCAGGTGATTTGAATCTGGTCAATCGGTGACATTAATCAATCAGTTAATTCAATTTGATTGGCTGTGTGAGACTGGGCTGTGATTGGATCCTTTCTCCCCAGGCGTCTACATTCTGACCGAGAGCCTACTTCCTGTACTGGAGAGGAGCAGCAACCCCAGGGTGGTGAGTACCCAAAAACCGCTGTTTCACTGCACCCCAGTACCAACCAGTCCCAATGTGTCACTGTTTCACTGCACCCCAGTACCAACCAGCCCCAATGTGTCACTATTCCACTGCACCCCAGTACCAACCAGCCCCAATGTGTCACTATTCCACTGCACCCCAGTACCAACCAGCCCCAATGTGTCACTATTCCACTGCACCCCAGTACCAACCAGCCCCAATGTGTCACTATTCCACTGCACCCCATTACCAACCAGCCCCAATGTGTCACTATTCCACTGCACCCCAGTACCAACCAGCCCCAAGGTGTCACTGTTCCACTGCACCCCAGTACCAACCAGCCCCAAGGTGTCACTATTCCACTGCACCCCAACACCAACCAGCCCTGGGGTGTCTGCCAGAGTGACCCCCCCATATACTGCTTTGCCCAATTTTACCTCAGTACCACCAAACTCTAACCCAGTCACTCTAATCCTGGTCCTGGAGAGCCGCAGGGTCTGCTGGGTTTTGTTTTCATTAATGTCAGCAACCGAGTCAGACCCAAGAAACCAGGTGAGGCGAGTTAACTGTGTAACTGGCTGTTTTGACGGATCAAGTGACAAGAAACATCCACTCCATTTTACATTATCTTTACTCCATTTTAGATTTACATCGGTAGATCACCCATTTATTGTCCTCCCAAGAAGGTGCTCTTTCAGCAGCTGCTTCATTTTACTTGACCAGTGCAGGGTCTCACTGATTCAGCCAATGCATGACGAGAGTTTGATTGACAGTAAACGGCCTGCTAACAAACGCAAGGAGTTAGACCCGAGTTATAGGTGCTGTAAGTGTAAATGGCACCAGAGCTACCTTTCCTGAAACTCTGGGTCTTCACAGTTTTTCTCTTCCCCTGACACCCCCCAACCCCCCCCCCTCCCCTCCCCTCCCGATCACGGTGTCCTCCGGGGACATGTTGGTACAGAAGCTGAGGACCATGGACCTGCAGTCAGAGAAGGGTGACTTCGATGCGGGTATGGTGTACACCCAGAATAAGGTAAGGGATGGGCAGACAGGGTGGGCAGCAGCCATATACAGTATGTATGTACACATACCCACACTCACACACACCCACATTCACACTCACACACACACACAGAGCACACACACACACACGCTCGCACGCACACACACACACACACACAGAGCACACACACACACGCTCGCACGCACACACACCCACACACACACGCACACACACACACACACACACACACACAGAGCACACACACACACGCTCGCACGCACACACACACAGAGCACACACACATGCACACTGTTTGTCAGTTAAGTTATTAACTTCTGGTTATACTTTAGTGCAAGTGTATCTACTAAATTACACCTGTTTTACTTAAGGGGGAAATAGTGGGGGGGGGGGGGGGGGGGGGGGGGGGGGGGGGGGGGGGGGGGGGGCGGGGGGTGAAGTGTGGAACCTCCTCTCTGTTTGCGAGGTGGGCCTCTTAGTGCTGCTGGGGGTGTGAGGCGGGGGGGCTGGCCTGTCAAGAGCGATTATTTCGCGGCGTGTGCGAGCGCTCGCTCTGACCTGACTCCGCCCCCTCTCTCCCATTGGTGCAGAGGCAGCAGGTGGTGATGACGGAGCGGTGGGCCAAAGCGCACGGCGGCGTCCATTTTTCCTCCGTGCACCCGGGCTGGGTCGATTCGCCAGGTACGCCGTCGCCGTGGCTACCCTGTACACAACCGAGCAGTGTCAACTGCAGCATGCTTTTTCCCCCCTGCCTCAGCACTGAAATAATGTTAATTGTGCTCAGCTTCTACTGGCTAAATGCTAATGCTACACATTGGGATGGGGAAAACTATCATTGCTGGAGATCAAGCTTCAGATTTAAACCCAAAGACCACCAGAACTGCAGTACAAGTGGAACAGCTAATCCTCATTTCACAGATGCCAATAGCTGTTCAAGTTGTAATGCACTTCTGTGGTCAAGGTGGTTTAAACCTGAGCCTTTAACTGCGGTTAATCACACTGAAATTCAGTTTATTTTTATATTTTAATAAAAGTACCCGAAATGACAGACAACACAGGAAAGGGAAGTACGCACATACTGCATCTATGCCGACGGACGCAAAACTGGAAACCGCACTCTGTTCACATTTCCTCCTCACGCGCTGATCAGCAGTTGCCGTGGCGATGCCGGAGTTCCACCGCATCATGCGGGGGAAGCTGCGGACGGCGGAGCAGGGGGCCGACACGGCCGTGCGGCTGGCGTTGTCCAGAGCCGCCGCCGCCACGCCCAGCGGGCTGTTCTTTCAAGGTGAGGGGGAGGGGCCAGCGTGGTGTAACGGGTGAAGGAGCTGGTCTTGTAACCTAAAGGTCACAGGTTCGGTTCCCAGATAGGACGCCGCCGTTGTACCCATGAGCAAGGTACTCAACCTGCATTGCTTCAGTAAGCTGTATAAATGCAGTGTAAATGCTATGCAAAAGTTGCCGGTAATGCAGTGTAATGGGCAGGGGTCCAAGGTCATCGCAAGGGGGTGGTGGGTGGGGCTTGGGGATTCAATCGTACAGTGAGACTAGCTTCAACGGTCAGGTCTAGGTATAGTTTTCACACAAAAACCAATACAAAAATATTTTCTTTCTTTTGGCGGCTAGTTCACAATAGAGACAAAACCAACTGGGGAAAAGGGGTTTTATTTGAGTGAACTAAACCAATATTCTTATATCATTAGACCCAGGCAAGGAGACACAAGGAGTTTGACGTTCTGGTTGTGATATGGTTAGCGTTCCTGTTAAGGTGCAGTAAATGCTAACCACAGGGACCGTGTCCGTGGTTCTGACCGTGTCCATGGTTCTGACCGCGTCCGTGGTTCTGCGTTGCAGATCGGCGGGCGGTTCCGACCCATTTTCCCCTGGCCTGGACCCGCAGCTCCCCGGAGGAGGAGCAGAACTTCATGACTCAGCTGGACAAGCTGGCCACGTCCTTCCGGACCCCCGCGGTGACCCGGTTCAGCCTGGTCAAACCGCTCTCCGACCAGTTCATCGTCAAACCCACCTTCTGAAAGCTTAAGGCCCGGTTTAGACCACAGCCTGACCCAGTATCCGCACTGCACAGACCCTTACTGTCGCGTGTGTGTTTTGCCCTGCCCCACCACTGAAATGATGCTAACTACTCTGCTTCAACTGGCTAAATGCTAATGCTACACACTGGGATGGGAGAAACTGCCACTGCAATCTACAGGCACTATGTTTTCTAGACTAAAATCGTATTTAAAAAATGTATTTATAAACATGTATCCAAAAATATGACTGTTTTTTTTCCCCCCCTCCTGCTGAGATGTTACTATAGGGGAGGTACCATAGAGTTCCCTACTACCACAGAGCTTTCTGGCAAGACTAGGTTTGAGGGGACATGCTTAGCCATGACTCAGGTTATATACACACTGAAAGGATGCTAAATATACCTTTGTATGTCAGGGTCCTACAGTGCTCTGATTTTAGAAGCTTTGTTCCTGAAAATTGACATGTGCTAAAATAATTTAGGAGCACACCAATTAATTGAGGTGAATTGGCCTGCTCCTTAATGTTTCAACAAGGGAGCACGTGCTCCTCGAAAACAAAATGTTAGCGTAGAGCTCTGTATGTACAGTTTAGGTTCTGGCCTGAGGTTGTAAGCTGTAGATAAAAACTAGACTGTCGGTCAGGGAACAAGCCACTCTGAGGTTCGTACCGGTAAAATCAGAAGTTCTTTATTCATGCGCATGGAGAATAAACAACCGGCATACCTTGTGTACATTCTAAAATAGCACAAGCAAACCATCACTTATACTTTCTCTGCTGCATAAAAAAGAAAAATACCTGTCCTCCCATACACTCTGCTAGTTACCAAACTGTATTTTGCCATGTTATACGAAAATAAGCTTAAGAAAAAGGCAATCAACATCCTCTTAAGACACAAACATTTTCTACAGAACTTGTAGGAAACTGGCTGTGTGGTGGGCGTGTGGGTTCTTGAGTGAACTGCAAACACCTCTTCGTGGGCTGAACAGGAAACCCTGTCAAGGGTTTCCTCGTTCAGCCCCTAGCCCATAATTATTCTTCTACCAAGCAATGCAGTTCTTCAGCGAAGTTTAGCAGAATTGGTCCCAAGCAACACAGACATGAAAGCTATAGACATGAGGTCGTGAACGTCTATATAAATTTACCGTATCCCATCCTGTCGTTCGAGTGTCTAGTGTCATTATTACTACTTGCCTCGCTGAATGAGCATGAAGGGGAGACTTCGCGAAGGCGATTTGCAGCAAATAGACCAGAGTGGATAAGTGGATATAGTTCTTGAAGTTGTGTTGTAAAATGTTTAGCATTTATAGCATTTTATTGTTTTCGGACATTGTTTGGCGCACTGTCACGGGTAGGTATAGAAGCTTTCGTCTACCTTGTTGAGTTTGGCTTGCAGGTCGGATATATGCTTGTGATATATTGAATGTTTTTTTTTATTTTTATTTTATTTAGCGTTGTCATTTAATTATTTGAAGCTTTAAATGGTAAAAACTTGTGTGTGGGTTGTTTGTTCTTGATAGGCAGAAACGTTTTCGCTTTTTTCGAAGAAAAACTACAATTCTTAAGGGGGAAAGTGTAAACACTTGTCATATGTTGCATGTGAGCTGGGTCTGCACTTATCACTCTTCTAGAATATAAAAAAATGGTGACAGTTACTAATTAATTTACGGGGGATAGTGTATATATATTTATTATCTACTCATTAGACTTATTCATTAATTCAGTGATTAGAGTAGTTAAGATCCCAGTGCAGGACTATTGGCTTCTAGTGGCGCAGCCTGTAGAGCGCTTTTCACGTGCTCAATGCGAGCCGCTACGATGGTGGTTAGAATCCGAAAAAAGTTGGTATACCGAGGTTTCAAGAAAGTTGAATCATCTATCTCTCTCTCTGTCTCGTGCATGGGTGGCTCTGTGAAAGCTATGGTTTACTTCTGTTTTCTCTTCCCCCCCCCCTCTATTTCATTTATTTTTTTTATCTCCTACAGTTGTCTCTTTCTTTTTCTCCCTCACTGCACTGCTTTTATTGTTGTTTAATTAAAGTAGATCGAAAGGTAGGAGCTGCCCAGCGCGGCAGTTCAGGTTTGGCATCCCGCCCTGACTGGGGAACGCATCCCCTTTCCCTTCGCAGTGGTTTTCGGTTCGTCCCTGTGGAGGTCACAATCGAAGAGATACTCATGGCAGTGGAAAGTGAACGCAACTGTAGTTCATGACTAAACCTCGCGGGAGGGGGCAAACCAGAGTGTGCAGGAAACGCGGATTTAATGTGCGAAGCGGCATCTCAACCCCGCGGAAGCTGAAAGCCGGTTTTGGCAGGAAGTAAAAGATTGGCCAGTTGGCTGTCAAAGGGAAACGGTTCCACTGTCTCGTTAATTGACCGACTAGCAGCACGGTTCACTACAATATTATCAGTAATACCAGAACGTAAAAAATATAAATTCACCACTGTGACAGGCGGAACATCACTGGCTGCAGCTAGAGGCAGCAGCAGCATTGTATAATACTTAAATATAAATCATTGTGTCTACTTGTGTCCGTGTGTATTTTAATTATTTTTTTCGGCTTCCAGACGGGGTCAAAATGTTGTCTCCTAGCCCAGGGATGATTTGGGATGAGTGTTCTCCTGCTTGGTATCCTATTTGGTGACATCTCTTTCCCTGTCTCTCTGTCTTTCAGTTCCTCACTCCCTGCTGGGCACCTACACTGCAGTGAATTCTGATGAGTTCACTTGTGTCCTGTGGCTCAATGGCGAAGCAGTCGACTCCTACAGTAGCAATGGCATGGACAGCGTGCCCCGTAGAAATTGGATGCGTGAAGAGCCAAGCAGTTCTCTGTGGAATTCTGTCAAACGCCGTAATACGGAGCACTGGAACAGAGGCAGAACTGACATCTTAAAAAAATACACAGGACTTAACATGTCTGGTAAGTGAGAGCCTTTATATTTCAGCTTTTTAAAAATGTTTTTATCTCTCCTGTACCTGTGTTTAAAATTCCAAGTAAAGACCATGCAGTACACGCAGGTATAATCACTGCATCATGTACATCCATGTGTTTCAGGTGCTGCCGTCCTGCAGGGGAGGTTTGGCTGTGAGATCGAGAGAAACCCTGACTCTGGTAAAAGTCTTACGAGGACCTTTGCTCAGTACGGATGGAACGGAGAAGACTTCCTGTCCTTCAACCTCAGCAGGCTTCAGTGGGTGGCTTCAGCAGGATCTGCTGTCCCCATGAAGAGGAAGTGGAACAGAGACCAGGGCATCATGAAGGAAACTAAGAAGTACCTGGAGGACATCTGTGTGATGCATCTGAAGGACATTTTGTCTTTTAAAGCAAAGGAGAGCAAGGAGACCCGTAAGTACCAAGAACCCAAAGAAAATGGAGCACACTGCAGTATATTGGAAACAATGTAATATAAATGGTAAATGGACTGCATTTATATAGCGCTTTTATCCAAAGCGCTTTACAATCGATGCCTCTCATTCACCAGAGCAGTTAGGGGTTAGGTGTCTTGCTCAGGGACACTTCGACACGACCAGGGCGGGGATCAAACTGGCAACCCTCCTACTGCCAGACAACCGCTCTTACCCCCTGAGCTATGTCGCCCCATGTATCAAGATATCAGAATGTCACAATATATGTGGACCTATTAAATTAATGCTGCTTTCATTGCTATATATTTACACACAAACACTATAGTGCTGCTTGAAAGTTTGTGAACCCTATAGGGATGGTCATTATTTTATTTTGTAAACAATTTCCATTTTTTAGTGTTAAAAAATATGCATCCCCAGTGTATTTTACATTTAAACTTCCAAATGATGTTTTTTTCTGGCTTTTTAAAAAAAAGAAAGGATGGTACCTTATTTAAAATGTGACATTATGTTTAGAGGTTTTACTCTAAATCAACACTTTCAAAACATGCCCACACACAAACATGTGCCTTTTCTTTTTTCCCATTTGAATGCAAATTGCCTGAACATACATTCACATGCAGCTCTCCTGACAGCCTGTACACATTTTCACATCTAAAGTAAAGTATGTAACACAGTACGCATCATTGCACAAAAATATGTAAGAGGCCTTTCCTTGTGCACAAAAAAACTTCCATTACCTTTTTCTCATTTCAGCTGAGCCCACAGCTGCAGTATTCGCTAAGAGATCCCTGAACCCTGGGAAGGTTATTCTGACCTGCCTAGTTTCAGGATTTCACTGCAGAGACATGACGGTGGAGGTTTATCGGGATGATGACATCGTCACTGAAGAAGACAGCCTTTTGTCCTCTGGGATCAGACCAAACGGGGATGGGACCTGCCAGCTGAGAAAGAGTTTGGACATCTCTAACAGCACTGAGGCATCGTATAGCTGTGAAGTCCTGTTCGGAAGTCTTAAACAACTGGTCAAATGGGGTAAAACTGCTCACTGTGACCCGTTTCCATTAATGCTGACTTGTAGAACCAGATCAAATTATTAGTGCTGTGGGAACAAAATGGTGACCCCTATAAAAGAGTGTGGCATGAACCATCAGTGTGACTCTCAAACTATAATATTGCTGCTTTTTGCCTTTGCAGATGGGAAGATATGGGACCGGGCTGCACCAAGACAAGGCTACAACACGAGACGTCACTACTGGTGGCTTATTATACCACTTTTTGGGTTTTTCATCTTGATACTGGGAGTGATCTACAGATGGTACACAGCACACAGGTGAGAAGCAGGAGAGATTCACTGTAGAATTATGGAACATTCCTAGCAGCTTGTCTCTTGCATTGAGGAAGTCCCCAGGTGGGGGGGGGGTGAGCATGGGCAATCAGTCTTCGTGAATTACGTTACATTACTGGCATTTAGGAGAGGCTCTTATCCAGAGCGACTTACACAACTTTTTACATAGGATGCATCCATTTATACAGCTGGATATATACTGAAGCAATGCAGGTTGAGTACCTTGCTCAAGGGTACAACGGCAGAGTCCTATCTGGGAATCGAACCTGTGACCTTTAGATTACAAGACCAGCTCCTTACCCCAAAAAACAAAACACTCTGAAAATGCAATTTATCAGCGCAATATAGAATAAGTCAATATAGTCCCCATTTGCAGAACTACTGTTGTGTCACAAGAAACAAGAAGTAGGGCCCAGGTGCACAGATAAAAACATGAGGAAGCAGATTTGCAGAACCTGATTTTCTAGCAAAAATCACAGGGTTCTTACACTGAATCAAAGAGTAAATATACAAAACAACAAACTGGCAGAACCAGAAGCTAGAGAACTAAGACTAGAGGGCATGGATCTATGGCTAGCCAAGAATTTTGGCTGATAATGTCCATGAACATCCAATGCACTCTTGCCACTCGCCAAACAACCCCCCCCCCCCCAAGGAAAAAACTTCTTGCATTCATCTCTCCCACTTATTCATTTTTTCTTTTTCATTCTCCTTCTTTACTTCCCTCTCTCTTTCACATTCCCCAATTCCCTTGGTCTATCTCTCTAAGGGTGGGAGATTTTGGTTTGTAAAATACAGGGTTGGGGTAGGTCTTAAGGTAATTGTGGAAAGTTTTTCCCTTTCAAAAAAGGAAAATCAAGTCTCATTTTGTTCCTTTCTTTGACTCCGCCCCCAGAGAGAGATTGATTGACGCCAGCGAGAACAGCCAGCTGTAAGCGGGCGTACCTGCAGGAGACGCACCACGAGTCGAACCCGGACCACGCCGAGTCGCGCTCGGAGGACGACTCCGAGGCCGAGCCCTTCTCCGAAAGTGAGGGGCTTATCTCCATGGACGGGTCGAACAATGAGGGGGACCCAATGGCACATGAAGCCAATTCATGGAGGCTGCCATGTTTGACTATGGGCTTTAGGCACCGGAGTGTGCGCACCACTGAAGTGTACTTCACTGGTGCATGCTGGGTACCTAAACGTAAAGGATCACAGTAAACGCAGAGCAGTGAAGTTAACCCGTGGGGCTGCGCCCCGAGAGCTTTCACGAACTGTGACTTTACTGGCCAGCTGCAGGAATTTGTGGAAGAAAACAAGTGACTCGTAAAGTCAAGATTTAGCCATGGCTACAAGTTTATGTAGTGGCAAAGAGGAAAAGAAGTTTGAGTACATTAACCTGTAATGTGGATGTTTGTCCGAATACGGGTTTGTGTATACATGTATTGACTGGGGTGTGCTGAAATAGACTTGTACCCCGGAGAGCAAGACTATCTACAGGCATTCATCTAATTGTTCAGTGACAGAAGACCTTCTATCCGAGTAGGTAAAGGTGCTACTAATCCGGGAATCTTGAAAATAATGTTTTTGTGTCACAAAGAAGCAACATTAAAAATATGTTTGTCCAGGCACCAAATCTGACCTATCCCAGGGAGCCTTAGTTAAGGTTACTCCATCTGGTTAGTGAAACAATCTTAATATCCCAGACCGTGACCCCTCTGTTATTTATATGAAGTAACACTAGGGTCCATCTGGACACTGACTCAAACAGATATCCCGGAGCAGCTGCACTGTCGGCTAGTGAACCTATCGATACGCCCAGGAGGTAACCCGCTTACAGTGTTACCCCAGGGCCGCATACAAGGCCAATACACTGACTGGTCCTCGCTACGCCTTGGAATACCAGCGGGTTTGTGCTGGCCGTGATGTCCGCGAAAGGAGTTCCTGTGTCATGCGTATTATATTAGCTTAACCATATACGTTGAGAACCATTCATAATCATATCGTGTTTATATTTAGAAGCATACAGCAGGTCTTGTTACAGCTATAGGTTTTATCATCTTGTGTGTTGCATTAGGTTAGCATTTTATCGTGCATAATCACTGTTTAATCTCTCTATTAAAATTTGTTATTGTTATAAAATGATCCACTAACAAACTCATACAGAGGTATTTGAATTCACCAATATCGAACGAAACTTCCCTCGAATGTAACTGTTACGTGATTAAGGTTGATTAGTGATTTGTGGCTGTTTCGGGTTCCGTATTCTAACAGTGATGAGTCACAGTGGTGTCGTTCCTTTTGAACTAATTTATTGGTGAATGGAGAGGAACTGCGGTTTAAGGCGGACTCGTTTTCAAGTTACAAAAGTTAATAGAAAGAACATGCGGTTTCACAACAACTACTCACATTTCCTTTCTTTCTTTTCCCCTCTCCAAAGAAAGACATTAAATTTAACTGTTGTTGGCGCTTTTTTATGAACTGCCGCTTCCTCATTAAAGTGAGCAATTTTTCAAGTGCGTATTCGTGGAACACGTCCGCGTCCACAGACGCCAAAATGTAGGCTACTATAGAACTGCGTTAGGCAGGCTGTCCGTGTCCGCTACTTGTCTGTGGCAATATTAGAGCCGTACAATCAGCAGCTCAATTCACATTCGCAGTCAGAATCTGACAGCTGGCCAAACGGTAGCGTATTAAGCACGATTTTTTCGTATTGCAATTGCGAACTTCCCCGTAGTGAGTATAGAATCAAAAGCAATTGGCTTACACTAGCTGGTTAGCCCAGCTAAAGTTGAGGGCAAAAGTTTACATACACCTAGATCTAGACTAAAGACATTCAAACTCAAATTTTTCACAACTCCACACATTTCATGTCATAATGGCTAAGAGACAGATTTATTTCAGCTTTTATGTACTATATCAGATTTTCAGTGGGTCAAAAGTTTACATACACTTTGTTAGTATTTGGTGACATTGCCTTTTAAATGCTTAACTTGAATCAAGAGCTTGGGTTAGCCTTCCACAAGCTTCTCGCAATACTTGGCCAGAATTTTTGCCCATCCTGACGGAACTGGTGAAAGTCAGGTTTGTAGGCCTCCTTGCTCAGTCCATTAACTAGACAGTGGAACAGTTTTATATTTAAAGTGTTGTGCCCTTTTTCTTGGATTCACATATTATACTGAGAGAACTATCTCTATTGGGCAGCAGCTTTAATTGAGTGGTGTACATACAAAAAGGATTCATACAAAAAAACATTCCCAAAAAAAAAAAACCCTACTCTTCAAAGGGTTAAATCCAGCATTACAAAACACAAGAAACCTGGCTAGTGAGGTACAGGAGGGTGGCTTAAAAAGACACCAGAGAACTGTCTGATACACTGTCCCTGTCATTAACACAGAATTTCAGAATGCCTTGGGAAAAACAGTATGTTCTCAAAAAAAAAATGTTATTCTCTTAAAAGGAAACACAACACCTAATACAGAAATAGGGAACTGATTTTATTACCAGTTAAATGATGTGCAACATCACATCTGTTTGTACGTCTGCCTGAAAAACCAGTATAAATTTTTTTATTTTATTTTTATTTTTATTTTTGGTGTTTGAGGTGGAAACACAGGCAGTTCCAGTTCGGGAGTTGTTTGGCATGGTGCCAAGGGATCGTTGATCAGTCCCATGAAAAGCAGAGTCCCTAAGAGACGAGAGAGAGTTTTAATGTTCCGCAGAACACATTCAGTTACCGCCATTGTCGTTAGGATTTACCGATTTGTCGCGAACCAGAACCCAGAACACAATCTGACACAAAAAAAGAACAAGCAATGCAGTTCTTCAGCGAAGTTTAGCGCAATGGGTGTCAAGCACAGGTCAAGCATCACAATGCTGAGAAAACCACGATATCGTCACGTCTACGTAATGTACCGTATCCAATCCAGTCGTTTGAGTGTCTTACCACTTGCCTCGCTGAATGAGCGTGAAGGGGAGATTTCGCGAAGGCGATTTGCAGCAAATAGACCAGAGTGGATAAGTGGATATAGTTCTTGAAGTTGTGTTCTAAAATGTTTAGCATTTTTAGCATTTTATTGTTTTCGGACATTGTTTGGCGCAGTGTCTCGGGTAGGTATAGAAGCTTTCGTCTACCTTGTTGAGTTTGGCTTGCAGGTCGGATATATGCTTGTGATATATTGAATGTTTTTAAAAAAAAAAAAAATATTTAGCGTTGTCATTTAATTATTTCAAGCTTTAAATGGTAAAAACCGGTGTGTGGGTTGTTTGTTCTTGATAGGCAGAAACGGTTTCGCTTGAAGAAAAACTTTACAATTCTTAAGGGGGGAAGTGTAAACTCATGTCATAATATTTTGCATGTGAGCTGGGTCTGCACTCATCACTCTTCTAGAATATAAAAACATTGGTGACAGTTACTCCTTAATTTACGGGGGATTATGTATATGTATTTATCTACTCATTAGACTTATTCATTAATTGATCAGTGATGAGTAGTTAAGATCCCTGTGCAGGACTATTGGCTTCTAGTGGCGCAGCCCGTAGAGCGCTTTTCACGTGCTCAATGCGAGCCGCTACGATGGTGGTTAGAATCCGAAAAAACCCCAAAAAATGTATTTTAATAAAAGAAAGAAAAGATATGAACTGCTAATGATATGAACATGTGCAGTGTGCGCTCAAGAACGTTGAATCATGTTCCTGCCGAGGAAGTGCTTGTGAGGGAGGTTGTCATTACATCTTATTTCCTCTATCCCCCCCCCCCCCCCCCCATTTCCTCTATCCCCCCCCCCCCCCACTTGTTACATGTTGCCCCATCCCAGCACTTCCTGGTAATTTGTATTTGTCCTAATACAGACAGACAGCTTATTCTTCTCCCTAGTTGGCTTTGCAGAGGTTAGGTCTGAATAGCGTTCACTGGAACTTGTGTCCGTGTGTATTTTACTTATTTTTTTCAGCTTCCAGACGGGGACAAAATGTCTCCTAGCTCAGGGATGATTTGGGATGAGTGATGTCCTGTTTGGTATGTCCTGTTGTCATTACATCTTGTTATCTCTTCCCCCCTCTATTTCCTCTATCCCCCCCCCCCCCCCCCCCCCATTTCCTCTATCCCCCCCCCCACTTGTTACATGTTGCCCCATCCCAGCACTTCCTGGTAATTTGTATTTGTCCTAATACAGACAGACAGCTTATTCTTCTCCCTAGTTGGCTTTGCAGAGGTTAGGTCTGAATAGCGTTCACTGTGTGAACTAAACTGTGTTCTTGGCTAGAAATAGCTGTACAAAATAAGTATTGTACCTTACTGAACCTGTGTTTAGCAATTGTCTATGACCATGAAATGCAATTTTTGTACGTCGCTTTGGATAAAAGCGTCTGCCAAATAAATGTAATGTAATGTAATGGGTGAGGGACCCCTCCTCAGTACAGGAGGAGAGTACAGAATAACTGGGCTTGGAGGGTGTAAAACAAGTTGACAATGAGAGGGAAGAAAATAACTTTTTAATCGTGGAAGGGCAGAGTAGTAGTGGTTGGGCAGGACAGTAATGCTCCACAGGGTAAACTGGGGGTACAGCAAAATTCTGACAGATTAAAGGAAACAGTAGAGATTACAAATGGGGTGATCAGATGGTTCTGATTTTTCTTGTAGTCAGGCAAACGAAGGGACGTTGTACTCTGTTGGCCAAATTATGCTTCTTGGACAACACAAAAGGAAAGACGGTAGACTGAGAGGCTACAATTCGTAAGGGGGAAAGTGTAAACGCTATTGGATGAGTTAAATCGTTTTTTAAAAAACTGGAATAAAAGCACGTAGGTTTGTGGCTAGCCTCTGCTGGGGCTTTAAAATGTTTCCTTTTAAATTATAGATCGTGAAAGTCTATGTTTTAAGCACGGCTGTTCACTTACTGAGCGTCCTAAAATGTATCCGCATCGTATCAGTGCGATTGACAGGTTAGGTTGTAAATTCCGTACTGTAGGGTGTGAAATCACATTGCACGACAGCCAGCCCTCCTCTAACCACAGTCTATATAGCTCCTCCTCTCGCTGTAAGAGCGTGGTGTAAAGATTTCACAAGGCTATTCATTGAGAACTAATGGACCAGGGTGGATATAGTTTTTGAAGTTGCGTTGAAAAATGTTCTGCTTTTATAGCATTTTATTATTTTTAGACATTGTTTGGCGTATTGTGTCAGGAAGGTATTGACGCTTTCACCTACCTTATTGAGTTTTTCTTCCAGATAGGCAGGTCTGATATGTGCTTATATATTATAGTGTCTTCATTTCCACAATTCGCATGCGCGAGAGGTGCTCTTTGTGCATGTGTTCTTAAGTGTCAAACTGCTTGGACCCTCTGGTTACGTGATGAATTATATTATATTCTGTGAATTGCCCACTTTCTTTGTTTTGCTGATGTTACCTGTGGTTTTCAGGTGTACGAGGTGGATCATTCCCTGGCATTCACTTGTGTGGAGATTTATTGCACATCTCTATGAAGGGAACTGTAGTTGATGACTAAGAGTTTTGTAGAGAGTAAACAGGTAGGCAGTCTGTGCCTGGGCAGGTGACACGGAATCTCAACCACGCGGAAGCTGAAAGCCGGTTTTGGCAGGAATAAAAGATTATATAATTTCACCACTGTGACAGGCGGAACGTCACTGGCTGCAGCTAGAGGCAGCAGCAGCATTGTATAATACTAAAATATAAATCATTGTGTCTACTTGTGTCCGTGTGTATTTTACTTATTTTTTTCAGCTTCCAGACGGGGACAAAATGTCTCCTAGCTCAGGGATGATTTGGGATGAGTGATGTCCTGTTTGGTATCCTATTTGGTGACATCTCTTTCCCCGTGTCTCTGTCTTTCAGTTAGTCACTCCCTTCTGGGTACCTACACTGCAGTGAATACTGATGAGTTCACTTGTGTCCTGTGGCTCGATGGCGAAGCAGTCGACTCCTACAGTAGCAATGGCACGGACAGCGTGCCCCGTAGAAATTGAATGCGTGAAGGCCATGGCCATTCTCTGTGGAAGTCTGTCAAACGCCTTAATATGGAGCATTGGAACAGAGGCAGAACTGACATCTTAAAAAATGTTACAGGACTTAACACGTCTGGTAAGTGAGGGCCTTTATATTTGAAATTATTTTTTTTCCTCTGCTGTAGCTCTGTTTAAAGTTCCAAGTAAAGACCATGCAGTGCATGCAGATATAATCACTGCATCATGTACATCCATGTGTTCCAGGTGCTGCTGTCCTGCAGGGGAGGTTTGGCTGTGAGATCGAGAGAAACCCTGACTCTGGTGTAAGACTTATGAGGGCCTTTGCTCAGTACGGATGGAATGGAGAAGACTTCCTGTCCTTCAACCTCAGCAGGCTTCAGTGGGTGGCTTCAGCAGGATCTGCTGTCCCCATGAAGAGGAAGTGGAACGGGGACCAGGACATCACCATGGAAACTAAGAACTACATGGAGGACATCTGTGTGATTCATCTGTTGGACAGTTTGTCTTTTGAAGCAAAGGAGAGCCAGAAGACAGGTTAGTACCAAGATCCCAAAGGAAATGGAACACACTGCAGTATATTGGAAAAATGTAATATATGTATCAAGATATCAGAATGTCACAATATGGGGACCTATTAATGCTGCTTTCATTGCTATATATTTACACACAAACACTATAGTGCTGCTTGAAAGTTTGTGAACCCTATAGGGATGGTCATTATTTTATTTTGTAAACAATTTCCATTTTTTAGTGTTAAAAAATATGCATCTCCAGTGTATTTTACATTTAAACACCAAATGATGTTTTTTTCTGGCTTTTTAAAAAAAGAAAGGATGGTACCTTATTTAAAATGTGACATTATGTCTAGAGGTTTTACTCTAAATCAACACTTTCAAAACATGCCCACACACATAAACACGTGCCTTTTCCTTTTCCCCATTTGAATGCAAATTGCCTGAACATACATTCACATGCAGCTCTCCTGACAGCCTGTACACATTTTCACATCTAAAGTAAAGTATGCAACACATTACGCATCATTGCACAAAAATATGCAAAAGGCCTTTCCTTGTGCACAAAAAAACTTCCATTTCCTTTTTCTCATTTCAGCTCAGCCCACAGCTGCAGTATTCGCTAAGAGATCCCTGAACCCTGGGAAGGTTATTCTGACCTGCCTAGTTTCAGGATTTCACTGCAGAGACACGACGGTGGAGGTTTATCGGGATGATGACATCATCACTGAAGAAGACGGCCTTTTGTCCTCTGGGATCAGACCAAACGGGGATGGGACCTGCCAGCTGAGAAAGAGTTTGGACATCTCTAACAGCACTGAGGCATCGTATAGCTGTGAAGTCCAGTTCAGAAGTCTTAAACAACTGGTCAAATGGGGTAAAACTGCTCACTGTGACCCGTTTCCATTAATGCTGACTCGCAGAACCAGATGAAATTATTTGTGCTGTGGGAACAGAATTGTGACCCCTATAAAAGAGTGTGGCATGAACCATCAGTGTGACTCTCAAACTATAATATTGCTGTTTTTTGCCTTTGCAGATGGGACGATATGAGACCGGGCTGCACCAAGACAAGGCTACAACACGAGACGTCACTACTGGTGGCTTATTATGCCACTTTTTGGGTTTTTCATCTTGATACTGGGAGTGATCTACAGATGGTACACTGCACACAGGTGAGAAGCAGGAGAGATTCACTGTAGAATTATGGAACATTCCTAGCAGCTTGTCTCTTGCATTGAGGAAGTCCCCAGGTGGGGGGGGGTGAGCATGGGCAATCAGTCTTCGTGAATTACGTTACATTACTGGCATTTAGGAGAGGCTCTTATCCAGAGCGACTTACACAACTTTTTACATAGGATGCATCCATTTATACAGCTGGATATATACTGAAGCAATGCAGGTTGAGTACCTTGCTCAAGGGTACAACGGCAGAGTCCTATCTGGGAATCGAACCTGTGACCTTTAGATTACAAGACCAGCTCCTTACCCCAAAAAACAAAACACTCTGAAAATGCAATTTATCAGCGCAATATAGAATAAGACAATATAGTCCCCATTTGCAGAACTACTGTTGTGTCACAAGAAACAAGAAGTAGGGCCCAGGTGCACAGATAAAAACATGAGGAAGCAGATTTGCAGAACCTAATTTTCTTTCTTTCCACCCCCCCCCCCCCCCCGCCCGCCTTTCAGTAAATTTTGGCTGATAATGTCCATGAACATCCAATGCACTCTTGCCACTCGCCAAACACCCCCCCCCCCCAAGGAAAAAACGTCTTGCATTCATCTCTCCCACTTATTCATTTTTTCTTTTTCATTCTCCTTCTTTACTTCCCTCTCTCTTTCACATTCCCCAATTCCCTTGGTCTATCTCTCTAAGGGTGGGAGATTTGGGTTTGTAAAATACGGGGTTGGGGTAGGTCTTAAGGTAATTGTGGAAAGTTTTCCCCTTTCAAAAAAGGAAAATCAAGTCTCATTTTGTTCCTTTCTTTGACTCCGCCCCCAGAGAGAGATTGATTGACGCCAGCGAGAACAGCCAGCCGGAAGCGGGCGTCCCTGCAGGAGACGCACTACGAGTCGAACCCGGACCACGCCGAGTCGCGCTCGGAGGACGACTCCGAGGCTGAGCCCTTCTCCGAAAGTGAGGAGCTCATCTCCGTGGACGGGTCGAAAGACTAGGGAGGTCCAGTGGCACATGAAGGAGGCTGCCATGTTTGACTACGGGCTTTAGGCACCAGAGTGTGCGCACCACTGAAGTGTACTTCACTGGTGCATGCTGGGTACCTAAACGCAAAGGATCACAGTAAACGCAGAGCAGTGAAGTTAACCCGTGGGGCTGCGCCCCGAGAGCTTTCACGAACTGTGACTTTACTGGCTAGCTGCAGGAATTTGGCTAAGAGACAGATTTATTTCAGCTTTTATGTACTATATCAGATTTTCAGTGGGTCAAAAGTTTACATACACTTTGTTAGTATTTGGTGGCATTGCCTTTTAAATGCTTAACTTGAATCAAGAGCTTGGGGTAGCCTTCCAGAAGCTTCTCATAATACTTGGCCAGAATTTTTGCCCATTCTTCCTGACGGAACTGGTGAAACTCAGTCAGGTTTGTAGGCCTCCTTGCCTATGGGATACACATTTTTCTATGGGATTCAGGTCAGGGCTTTGTATTGGCCACTCCCAATAATTTCACCTTGTCTTTAAGCCACAACTTTGGACGTATGGTTAGGTTCATTGTCCTGCTGGAAGTCCCAGTTACGACCAAGTTTTAACTTTCTAGCTGATGTTTTAAAGTGTTGCTTCAGTATTTCTTGATAATCCTCCTTCCTCATGATGCCGTCTATTTTCTGAAGTGCACCAGTCCCTTTTACAGCAAAACACCCCCACAACACGATGCTGCCACCCCCATGCTTCACAGTTGGGATGGTGTTCTTCGGGTTGAAAGCCTCACCATTTTTCCTACATACAGAGCGCTGATCATTATGGCCAAAAAGTTCATAAAATAAAATAAAAAATAAAAAAGCCAGAATGAAGTTTGCAGGTGATCACCAGGATGAAGGCCTAGCCTTTTGGAGGAGTGTTCTCTGGTCAGATGAAATAAAAAATTGAACTGTTCCACTGTCCAGCTAGCTGGACATTGGAACAGTTTTAAATTTAAAGTGTTGTGCCCTTTTTCTTGGATTCACATGTTATACTGAGAGAACTATCGCTATTGGGCAGCAGCTATAATTGAGTGGTGTACATACAAAAAGGATTCATACAAAAAAACATTCCCAAAAAAAAACCCTACTCTTCAAAGGGTTAAGTCCAGCATTACAAAACACAAGAAACCTGGCTAGTGAGGTACAGGAGGGTGGCTTAAAAAGACACTGGAGAACTGTCTGATACACTGTACCTGTCATTAACACAGAATTTCAGAATGCCTTGGAAAAAACAGTATGTTCTCAAAAAAAAAAAGTTACTCTTAAAAGGAAACACAACACCTAATACAGAAATGGGGAACTGATTTTATTACCAGTTAAATGATGTGCAACATTACATCTGTTTGTGCGTCTGCCTGAAAAACCAGTATAAATTTTTTTATTTTATTTTTATTTTTATTTTCGGTGTTTGAGGTGGAAACACAGGCAGTTCCAGTTCGGGAGTTGGTTGGCATGGTGCCAAGGGATCGTTGATCAGTCCCATGAAAAGCAGAGTTCCTAAGAGGCGAGAGAGAGTTTTAATGTTCCGCAGAACACATTCAGTTACCGCCATTGTTGTTAGGATTTACCGATTTGGCGTGAACCAGAACCCAGAACACAATCTGACACAACAAAAGAACAAATTGTACACACACACGCCGGGTGGCCTATTTTTGTTTTTGCATTTTGTTTGACTGAGAGGAGACTGGATTGGCTGTGCTTTTTCTGTGATGTCACGTGGAATTTTCAGAAGCTAGGCGACGCAGGGTGTGGAGTTCTCACCAGGTTAGTGGTGAAGACACACAGCTTTTTTTTATTTTAATTTTTTGCTCAAATTGGGTAGAGCGCATTAAATTAACATCAACGGTAACAGCACTTTAGCCATAACACAACCTTCAGATTTGATGTTCTTTCCCTTTTTTAAATAATAACTAATGGGTGACATACCTGTGGGGTTGTGTCGAATGAGGAAGAGGAATGGTCTGTCTATGGTCACCGGTGGTGGGGAAGATCTGGTTAACAGGACCGAAGCTTGAAACAAGGGGGGGGGGGGGGGGTAAACAGAAGGTTACAGTGTGAGGGGTGCAGTTACGCAGCCGATCGATCCGCACACGCCTGCGCGTGGGGTAATTACTGTGATTAGCGGAGAGCGGCGACGTGGGGTAATTGCGCGGGGCGCGGTGACCACCTCAGTGACATTTGACACAGTTCTGAGTAACAGGAAACGGCAGCACGCTCTGCGGCTCTCTGGGGACTGTCATAGGGAAACCCCCTCACCCGTGGCGACGGATGCTTTGGTTCCGTCTTCATTGACCTCCATTTTGGCTCTCTGGACAGCCTTGGAGACATACAGTGGCTCTGTGCCTAAGGAAGGGGGGGGATGGTAGTTAACAGTTACATGTCATAGTAACACAGCCTTTGAAATATATCAAGTGTGTTTGCTGATAGTATTAACTGTCATTTTCTTTTCTGCCTTGAAGGGGGTGCTGGAGAGCCATTTTCATTAAAATGGAATGGCACAGAATTAGTAGCAGTGGTTGTTTTTTTTCCCTCATTGTAAACTTGAATACTTTGTCGGCAGTTCGATCTAAATGTCAAGTAAACTTAAAAATAAACAGAATCTTTTGAACCTTTTTGACACTGTTTCCCCCCCCACCCCCACCCCCACTCCCACTCCCACTAAAATCACTTACTAATACACAGACAGAGAAGCAGGCAGACTTACAGTACAGGCGTAAAACTGTGACTCAGTATCACCTTACTCACATATGTGTCTGAAGTCGGCTTTATGTTGGTCGAAAATGTCAGTGACATTCAAAGCTAAGAGAGGAATTTTCATATCGAGCTCGGCCTCCACTGAAAACCTACAGGGCAGGCAGACAGACAGACAGACAGACACGGAGAGGGACAGAGGGACAGAAAACAAACTTCAGTGAAGGAGAGCTAGCTGGAACACAAAGAGGGGCTAACCATTTAGCTAACAGAGCTGCATGTGAGCCGGATCAGCTGCTCTATAATCTATGTGAAAAGGAACAGCTGTTCCAGCTGTAATACAGCTCTGTGATCCAAGGGTTTGAACATCGGAAGGTTTACAC
Source organism: Anguilla anguilla (assembly GCF_013347855.1). Classification (NCBI taxonomy): domain Eukaryota; kingdom Metazoa; phylum Chordata; class Actinopteri; order Anguilliformes; family Anguillidae; genus Anguilla; species Anguilla anguilla. The sequence goes on from NC_049206.1 coordinate 5,079,687, forward strand.
TCTTGTCCAGGGCTTACTCTTACTTAAGATAAAAGGAAATGCAACCTTCAAATTACTGAAGAAAAATACAACAAAATCATATGATTAGTGGGAAGAGGGAAGAGCGAATGGAATGCTTTAAAAAATATATAAATTATTATCATTATTATTATTATTATTACTGTGTAACCATGGTTTAAAAAATCTGACACACCTGGAAAAAGACACAATTGCAAGAACATGAGTGATGCAACGGCACGGTCTCTGGGGGTCACCGGTTAGAACGAACACGGTCCTCACGACCGGCCTCACCTGGGCAGCGACAGGGGAACGAGACTGGGGCTCAGGAGCTCCGCCCACCTCCGCACGGCGGCCACGCCCACGTGGGGGAGGAGGGCGGAGAGGGGCGTGCCCACGGGCGGCACGGCGATCAGCATGCTGTGCGCGTCGCCGTGGTAGGGCAGCTCGATGACGGAGTACCGCAGGCCGGCGGGGGTGCTGGCGGTCCCTGTGCGGGGAAGCGGAGGCTGGATGAGGCCTCATCGCAGATTATTTAGACTCCTCAGACACCTGGCGTCTGTGCTCCTTCCTTCTGTCCTCTCTGGTTTTTCACTACACGGCGCTCTGGGTTGGTAACGAGTATGTATAGACTACTGCCATCCATGAAGCGCAGACTGATCGTTCTAAGGCAGACCAGTGAGAGCAAGGACCCCCTCTTCTTCACTGAAACCGAAAGTAGGCGTCGAAGTCGCCACCACAGTTGTTCGTATTCATTCCCCCAGCCTGCCTGGGTGCTACACAGGTGCCTGTGACATCACAGAGGCATTGTTGACCAACCTGGAAATCACCAGTGTTGAAGAGAGACAACTGTGACATCACAGAGGCACTGTTTATCGACCTGGAACTCATCGGTGTTGAAGAGAGACAACTGTGACATCACAGAGGCATTGTCCACCGACCTGGGACTCACCAGTGTTGAGGACGGACACTTGTGACATCATTGGGACCTCGTGTTCACTGCCATCACCCGTTGTGAACTTGCCCATCTTGGTGTCTTCGCGCCGGAAGCGGGACTTCCACAGGCCCTTGAAGTAGATGGCGTTCACCGCCACCAGACGGGTGAGGGCCCCATCCAGCATGTCTGGCCTGACCAGGGTGGAGATCTTTCCTGAAACACGGACACAGGCAGGTAATGTTTCTTCTAAATCTGAAGAATTTTAAGTGTATTTCAAATAATCATTTGACCCAGGCTGGCATAAAAATATCTCTGTTAAAATAACAGTACAGCTTCAGTTAAAACATTCAAAACAATTAGTCTCCCTTATGGTATCTCAGTGTGCAAGTAATCCAGTGAATCAAGGGTCATGTGTCCTTTATATTGGCTCACAATTAAATGGAAATGTCAGTAGTTGCTTCAGCAAACGCAAATTAGTCACTTTCACATATTATAGTATATACAAATATACTGCTGTAAATGAAATGCATCATTTAAGGAAGTTCACTAAATTCCAGTATGAACACAGTATATTTCACTTCTGTAAGGGTTAAATCACCAAGCTGCATTTGTGAAGAAATATAACACTGGCATTTATGTGCAAACCGAAGTTGCTGGACACCTAAACGGTTTTCGGCTAATGCTAATGCTAATGCTAATGCTAAAAAAAGTGTGAATTGATTTGGGTCCCGTGTCTTTGCTGTGAACCCGGGTCCAAGGGGAAGCCGCCGGTCCGACCGTTGGTGCGGTCCCTGATCCAGACGTTGATGGTTCTGGCGGCGCTGACCCTGTTGGCGAAATTCAGGTTCCTGCTCTCGCACCGGAAGGCTCTCCGGATGGCGGACAGGAAGGGGACCTTCATCTCCAAACCCTTCTGGGCGAAGAGGCCGCTGGAGACGGTCACGGTCGCGCCCTGCCCGGACTTGTCCAGGCTCCTGTGCAGGTCCCCCAGCGTTTCGTCCAGGCCTATTGGAATGCGGGAGAAAAAGGGTTAACCAATCACAGATCAGAAAGGGGGGGGGGGGGGGGGGGGGAGATTCAGGCCCGGTACAGCTCTTACACTCACGCCAGCACCCATGTCACCCTGTGGGAAAATACCCTTGAATGCTAAGTGAGGGACGTAGATTGTGCACATAAATAACTTCTGCCTAAACACACATGCTGAGGAATGGATATTAATTATATTTATATCCATGCATTCATTCATTCATTCATTCATTCATTCAATAAAAATAAATAGAACAGATGAGTATGAGCCGTGAATTGAAGCTGAAAAAGATGGCAGTTACTGGTGATATTATATTTACATCTATGCATTCATTCATTCATTCATTCAATAAAAATAAAGAGAACATGAGTATGAGCTGTGAATTGAAGCTGAAAAAGATGGCGGTTACCGCTGGCGGCTTCGTAGCGGAGCGCGGTGAGGATCTGCTGTCCGGTGTCGCCGCCGGCACCCAGCAGCAGCAGCCCCAGAACGCTGGCCACGCCGTGGGGGGACACCAGCAGGTTCTGCCTCGGACGCAACAGCGCCACCTGCTGCAGCATCTGCACCCCCAGGTCAGACCCCTGCCCCCCAACGGAGGACGTGCTGGACAGGGAGAGGGGGAGGGCGGGGGCGAGGAGGAGGATGAGGGCGAGGAAGAAACGGGGGTACGGCAGCGCGGTCATCGTGAGGTCAAACTGCCGAGGAGAGGAGACAAAGTTCAGAGGTCACGGTGCCTGTAAAAGAGGTCGTTTCCGAATCTATTGAGTATAGTTGTTTAGTATACAGTAGGCTGGAAAATAGTATGGAGCATATTTTTTGCATACTGCCCATCGAAAAAAAAAAAAAATACAATTCACACTAAACAGTGTGCAGTATGCTTAGTAGACCACAAATGTTGAGAACAGTAGTTAGGAGGCTGATGTATAACTTGTATGTACCTTGAGTGTTCGAAAGAGTGAGTGTATATAACATGCATTTGCTCATGTTCTTAGGTTCCGGGTCAGTTAGTGATTACAGTGGCCTATAACAGGGGTTTTCAACCTTTTTTGATCCAAGGATCCCCCACTCAGGCTCAAACGCATCCAGGGGACCCCCCATTATTTATAAAGGGTTACATTTTTTAAAAGGTTTAATATTTCAAACATTTTTTCCAAATCTATGTACAAGTCATTGCATATCGAGTCTGGCCAGGGACCTTCAAGGAGCCCCAGGGGTCCACAGACCCCCCCCCTGTTAAAAACGCGGGACCTAAAACAACCTCAGAACATAGAGCAGTGAAGCGTACCCGCTGCAGCAAGTTCAATATTCGCGGAAAAATGAAACGAACGGACACCCGCCTGACACACGGACAAACATATTTGGGCGGCCGAATGCCCTGCGCTTACCTGCAGCAAAACTGTGAGATGGAAGCCTCAAAACTCACCTTATTTCTCTCTCTTGTTTTAGTCCGAGTGAAAAAGGAAGGAGCGTCGGGCTTATCCAGTGTCTCGAGAGGAAATGTGTGGAACAGCTACCGCCCGCTGCATGCTCTCCTGTCTTCGTATTAAAAAAGGTGTACATCCCCCCTTTTCCGTAGTATCAGGAAGACCAACAGGCACGATTAAAACTGACAACACACTTACAACGACCTTGGGTAGGTCTATATAGACCAAACAAGGTGATGAAAACCTTAGGAGTTGGTCAGCGTCTAAGCGTCTTGTTCCCAGACAACCTTTTACTGATACAAACCAACAAAAACAAAAAACAACAAACTGCCAACCGGATTATCTGTCCCCGGGTAAGTTTACGAAATCACTTTTTGAAAATAAGTAACTGTGTGTCCCAGAACTTGTAATCGGGCACTGAAAGATTCGTTTACAATCAGTTTGGATTGTATCCCCACAAAGTAGTGTACGGCGTATCTCATTGGCTAATGAAGCCCATACCGCACGGCAAAGTAATATTCAAGGTCTCATCTTCCGCGTGAGAGCGAGTTATCAGCGTTCTGATAACGTGCCGCTCATACCCCCTCCTGCTTGACGCTGGATTGTTCAAAGCAGTCAGAGCTAGGCACTGCTGGTATTGAGTAGCCTAGCCTACTGGCCGCCATAGTCAGCTACGCAGCTCAGGAGAAATCAGTGAATGAATGAATGAATGAACCGTAGCATTTATATAACACTTTTCCGAACGCTCAGAGTGCTTTACAGTGACGAGTGGGTGCTCTGCTCACCCACCACCAATGTGTAGCACCCACCTGGGTGATAAAATCATCATGGCTCATTTCAGATCTAACGAGACCGCCACGCTCCCGAGATCAGGGCCGGCCCAGGACCCGCAAGTCATCTGGGCAAATGTGACACATAAGTGTCTTACTAACAAGCAGAAAGACATTGCCTGGGTGACAGCTCACAGGTGTCTCCCCACAAGAGCTTTCATGTACCGCAGGCACTGACTGAGCGCTGCCCCCACGGTTGCACTGACTCAGAACACAATCACCATCTGTTCTGGGAGTGCGCCGTGGCTAGGCGGGTCTGGGGCCTTGTTGTTTCCTCTGTCTCCCAAAACAGGTTGCTGCCGATGTCCTCCCTGACGTCTGAGAGAGTCCTCTACGGTCCCCGGGGGGGACTCAAGACCATGGAGCTCCAGCGTCAGTGGGGGATTATCAACACCGTCAGGCAGGTCCTGTGGGAGACAAGAAACATCAAGGTCTACCAAAAAACATCAGTGGACCTGGTCACTCTCCGGAGGAGGACACAGAACCTCCTCCAGGACGGCGTTCTGGTGGACTTTCGAAAGAACAAGGACCTGGCGAGAGAGAAATGGGGGGTGGACCACTGGAAAGAACTCATCATATAGTCCACCCCCCGAGGAGGGGCACCCGCTCTTCACACCATTCCCGAGCACACGTATTATTGTTTTATTATTCTTCAAATATACATTTTATGTAAACTATGTCTTAAAATAATTATTGTCCTGTGATTATTAGTTAAATATACGTATGGTTGATTGTATTAGGTTTCCTTTTTCTGTGTTTTTCATTTTCTTGTAAATTAGTAAATGTCTATGTTTAAATGTATTTTCTGTTCCTTTTGACCTTTTTAAAGGAAATATGTTTTAAAGAATGTAAACTGTAAAAACCAAATAAAGATACATTTTTTTTTTAGCCAATTAAATCAGGGGATGATTAGGTGGCAAGTTGGAGAGAGCCAGATTGGGAATTTAGACACACCAGAACACCAGGGGAAACATCACTGATGGACCCACCTCTCGAGGCTGCATCTTGGCTCCCATCCTTCTCCCACACTTTGCTAACATTTATATTAAGAGCTTCATTGATTTTGCACTTAAGTTCACTGGCCCAGGAATGTCATTGGGCAGGACATTAGCATTTTTAAGATGCTGCTGATTTGGCTGTAGCTTCACCCATCTTTAGCTGTACGGTGGCTTTCTTACCACGTTAACCATTTCAATGAGGCATGATTCTTGTTATTGTATACTGTATATGTGCCATTTTGATTTAAAAGCATTGTATGCACTGCAAAATGGCTGTCCTAGCCAGGTCTCACTTGAAGAGATTTCATACCTCAACAGACTTCCTGGTTCAATAAAAGGTTGAATAAAAATAAAATTTTTAAAACAAGAGGGAAAAAAACAAACAACCCAATGAGCACTCGAACGCAAACGCTCAAAAAAAAGAAGGAAAAAAAAGACAAAAATGAAACCAAAAGGAGTGATTCATCTGACCTGGGGTTAAAAAAAAAAAAAAAAAAAAACCATCTGAATGACAAGTCTGCCGTTGCCCTGACAACACCCACTGTCAGTCCGCACAGCGAAAAAACACTGAGTCAGAAGCACGTTTAGGATTCAGGAAGTAGGGAGCGAGACGTGTGAACAACTGCAAATGAGGAAAATGCTTTGCTTTTAAAAGAGAGGGATCAATAAAACACAGTAAAGGTGGAATTGAGGTGAAGTTGTCCTTTAACCCTCTCATTCCCCCTTTTAGGGGGATTTTTCCTTTAACCCTCCGATTCCCCCTTTTAGGGGGATGTTTTCCTTTAACCTTCCGATTCCGATTTCACTTCGTCAGCAGCAACCCATGCTTGGCATTTACATTTTTATTCACCTTTTTATGTTCTTTGTTTTTCCTTTTTTTGTTTTTATTATACAGTATTGAAAACAACAACGAAAAAAAAAAGAAAAGAAATGTGGAGCATTCACATTTTCCCCAAGGAATTCTTTTTGAAGTCGACCTCTACAAGGACGAGACACTGTGCAGCCTTGAGGCCAGCCCCGTCCTTCTAGAGTCTAAATTCACACTGGGAGAAGAGGCCCAATTTTTAAATAATCTAGAACACTTAGTGGATTTTTTGTCTTTTTTTTTTTTTCCTTTCAGATTTTACATTTATTTTTTATTTTCTGTAAGTTTTTTTTTTTGTTCTTAATGGAAGGGAAAGTCAGTTTTTCCGGTATTTATAGGTAAAAGGGACTACCCAAGTCCATGCGCAAAACAGTCCAAAGGGATTTTGTTTTCTGTTTCTTCCTTTCTTTCTTTCTCTTCCCCTCCCGCTCTCCGTGCCCGTCTCCGGTTCGCCGCCTCCTCGCAGATGCTCCGTTTCACGCTACGTAAGTGTACACTTTGCGGTCCTCGGGCGTCCGCGCCAAGTACTCTCGCTCAATGAGTCCTTCAATGCGCTTCTTAATGACCACAGGACTGGGGAGAAACCGGGCCCTCAGCTGCTGGGTTACCTGGGAAACGAGAGAGACGAACAAACGAAACCGATCAGGACTCGCACCGTTTTACCGCCGCGGCGTATTTTCGCCCTGATGAGGTCACATTAGGCGTGATGAGGTCACAAACACGCCATCAGAAGGTTCTCAGCTGAACGTTCTAACGCCGATGTAACAATCGCTGCTGGCGGCTGAAAGCTAGAACGGAGTTCTAGAACAGTGACTTAGAATTTTGAAAAAAAAAAAAAAAAACATTCTAAAAAAAACCTGCTCTTCAAAGAGTTAAAGGAGACCAGTCAAAACCCTACTAAGCTGCTCAATATTCATCCATATGAACACTAAGGGAGTCATGCACTCAACTGTAGTGTACAGGGTATATTATATCCATCCGCCCAAAGTAAGAAATGAATCAGATGCTCTGATGAAGGTAGCAATGCCGAAACGCGTCAGCAACGCGTCATATGTGCCTGTAATTAACAGTAAAAAGTAAGAGAATCTGTATTTTTTCATTATTTATGGATGTGCTACCTCACTCATATTTATGAGTTGTTTGATAACATTACATTACATTCATTTGGCAGATGCTTTTATCCAAAGCGATGTACAAAAATGAGTCACTCAACCAATCAGCACCTGGCCTGGCCTAGCCAGCTGAGGTTTGCCTCATGTCGAAAAAACAAAAAAAAACAACAAAAAAAAAACCTTTGGCTCACCAGTAAGGTTACACTTTACAGACAGCAAAATCCTGTTCCCATGCAATTACACAGTAGGCATACGATCACCTCCTTATCAAGCGACTACAAGCACATTCAAAAAGTTAATGTCAGAATTTCACATTTGAAGACGGTCTCGTTACCACCATATCTTACAAGCTTGTCGTAAACTATCATAAGAGACTTTAGAAGAAACAGGGAAGACACAATATGAGTAACAGAATATTCCAGAAGCGTTTTTTTTGGGTCAGAAACCGGGTGCTGCCAGGCTTTGGAGTGTGGCCCCCCACCTACTCCAAACAGGAGTACCATTAGTTTCGGGGGGGGGGGGGGGGGGGGGAGAAAGTTTTTCCTCTGTGCCTCACCTCTGCTACTAGGACATTGTGCTGCATCTTCTTCCTGGACTTCATGATGCGTACGATGGCCGCCTCGATCTCGTGCTTCCTGTCGTCGTCCACCTTCTGCCGCGTCTCCTTCCTCTCCGGGTCCGACTCCCCCTGCTTAGCAGCGACTGTGGGGGAAGGGGGGGGGGGGGG